>NC_080597.1:3397019-3424519 GCF_027887145.1 Ammospiza caudacuta
TAAGTTTAATTTGCTTTTGGCCATTTCTAACAAAAGCATGCAAGTCAGGTGTTCTGTGAGAGAAGTTATCAGACCCATGAACATCTGCAATATACACCTTTTCCCTTAAAAAATGAAATAACCTCAAGTGAAAAGTTTTCCAATGTGGGGCATGGGGTTATTGTGAATTTACACTGGGATACTGTTATAAAAACTGTGTTTTCTTAGAATGGACATGGACCTAATTATTTCTTGGGAAAAAAAAAAAAAAAAAAATTAATTTTTACAGCTTTTGAAAGTTTATGCCGGGCACGTGGGGGCACAAACTAATGTACTTGATTTGCAGTATCATCACCAATGCTGCTTTTTATGTGTGATGAAGGAACAAGATCATCTCAATATCAATTTGAGAGGGATCCAGTGCTTGCTTTGAATTGCCTTTATGTGCTCTGACAGCCATGTTGGTACCTGAAATCCCAATTCTGTAACAACTGCCTCATCAGTTTATAATTCTGTGCCAATAAATGTACAGAACACAAAATTAATCTGTCTTCATGAATCCTGAGCAGGACTGAGTAGTCAAAGGAAGCTGTTTTCCAGATCTTCTGAGGGCAAAGCTAAGGTTTGACCAGGCTTTGTTCAGGAGTTGCCTACACTTGCTAGTTCAACAAAATATGCTTTTCCAAGTGCACCTGAAAAAATTCCATCCAAGAAATGTGACCGTTTATGAGACTTTTTAAGTTCATGCTGTTCTGCCACACTTACATCTGTAAGAACAAGGAGAGAGATCCTGCAAGAATTGTGCCAGAATTGGTCTTTAAGATAACCTGCCACACAAGTATAACATGAATGCAATCTTGGTTGAACCCAGATAGACAAAAAATTCTAGGAAAATCAACAGAAATGGCTTAATGTGTTTTCAAGTATGCCATGCTCATCATGAGTGCTCTTAAAATTTGGTTCTAGGTGTCCAGATATGATTGATTTAAATTTCATTTATTTCTTTAAGGAATTTGTGTCAAGTGCCAAATAGTTACCACTAGAATAATAATGAATAGCACCTGAGCACTTTAAGTACTTTAGAATTTTATGTGCCACTTTAAAAATGTAGTTTGGGAGTTTTTCCCCAAATAATAGAAAACAATAGTCCCTTTTCTATTTCACTGAACTTTTGAGAACAGGAACAAAATGTTTATAATGGAGATAGGAAAAGCTCAATCTGCACTTACCTCTGGTTCAGACAGCCAGCAGTTACAATCCTGCTTTCCTTGTCAAGTTTCAAGAACTCACAATCCTTAATTTAAACACTTGAGAAATCTATGAAGCCTGTCATTCTAGTTAATGAAGCCTCCTCCTTCCCCCTTTTTAAACAAAATCTGACTTTCTTTTAAAGATCACTTAAGACATATCTCTGGTTATACAAACAGGGTCTGTCCTAGAAGAGTGAATAATCCAATAATGCCTCCTTTGAATTGTTTCCCTCACCACCCCCAGGAGTTCCACTGGAGGAACAGGACTTCCTTAAATGTAAGGAGCTGGTTCCAAGTAAAAAACAAATATGTGCTTCTTCTGTGGATGTGCAAGGCTGGGTACAAGTCCCTGCTTTGACTGAAGGGCCACTTGATCTCCAGTCACTTAGAAGGTTGTGAGCATTAATTAACATTCTCTTACATATCCATCAAAATATTCCCATTTTTTTAGATGTTTGTATGACTTGAAACTGTTTGCTCAGCATCACACAGCATATATGAGACTGTGCACGTATGATACAAGGGATGCTGTGCATTCAGCTGTTCAGAGAGTTACACCAGTTAATTAGACAGACTTTGGCCTCTTACCATTGGTTCTCTAGAATAGCTGGAACAAATTATTAAATAAATCAGCTGTTGAAATAAGACTGATATCTCACTGTGCTAAACGCTGTGAACTACATACTGACATCTCTTTCTTAATGAATTTACAAACTCTATTTGCACAAAGCACAGTAAATTATTTTACACAGGTTATGAGACTACATGAAACTTTTTCTTACTTTCTATTCTGTGTTATAGTCATGGGAATCTAGAAGGAAAAATGTGTGTAGCAGGAACAAGAGATCACATAGGTTGTTTGTATAAGCTGTTTAATTGTGTAAAATTAGTAAATATTAATAGTCAGATTGACTGCCCATCGGCAACAGTCAACTCTGATAATAATTCCTATGGCTGTCACAATGGAAGAGAAACTTGAGATGAAAAATTTACATCAACATTAATTAATATATCGTGAACACTAATGACTTCATCATCTGCATGCACTGAGAAGAGACAACATGAAATACAGCAGCCATGAGAGGATTTATAGCCCTTGATTACTGAGACTGGCATCACAGCTGGCAGGGAAATTATGTCCAAAGAAGGGTGGAACTGGAGGCAGGAGGGAGGAGCAGAGATTTGGAGAACAAGTTTAGATCAAACATGAAAGATGTGGAGCTACAGAAGGATCTCTCTTCCCTGTAACACAAAATACCACAGGTATCTTGAATATGTCATGGGGATAGCAAGCTGGTCAGAAGGTCAAAGAAAATTCCTATAAATGCTGAAAGAAGGCAGCAGAAAAATAAGGATGTGAGTGTGGAATTTCTGTAATGAAACCATACACTGGAGAGACCATTTGAAATTAGAGGAAGATGGGTGGCAAGATGAGGTTGCTGTCAGAGAAGTGGAGTCAAAAGATGGAAGGGCAAACATAACAGAAGGCTGAGTCAGAAAATTGTGGCCCAATAGGACAGGAATAACAGCAAAAAAGTATTGTCTGCTGTGACCAAAACTTGGAAGGAAGAAGCAAAACAAGTCATTTTAGCAATCTGAAGTTTAAAATAGTAAGTCTGCTAAAAGATCATGTCAGGATGAAAGACAAATGCAGGATGACACCAGTTAAGAGCAGAGAAGTAGGTTTCTGAATTAGTAATGTAAATATGGTTCCATTTCTTATGTGAAGATCAGCCAAGAGGTTTTCATCTGGTCTTGGGAGGTATCCAGAAATTCTCATTTAAAATACCTTTGATGAGAGACCCTGGACTTATCACTTGGTTTCTAAGAGTGTGATAAAAACTCCAATTTAATACCATAAGACAGAGTAAATATTGTCTTTTTCATGTAGAGGACTGTTATTGTAGACTTGGACATTAGATGCTTTTACTGAGGCTTTGGAAACTTGGCTTCTGAGTGCATTGTATTTATAAAGCTGTGCAAGTCTTTCATGTAGATGTGTAGCTTGATGTCTGTTTTAATTTTCAGAGAACTTATCCTGAAGGATTTTCAGTTCAGTTAATGTTGTTGATAGGGATTTTCTATTCGTGCACTGCATGTACAAAGCCCAAATTTTAAACTTTTTAGGAAAAAAAAATGATATATTTTTATATCAAATATAAAATGGTAGAGCTATCCTTAAATTGGAACCATTTTCATCTCACTGAAATTCATCATTATCACACCTCCTGGAAACTGAGAATACTTCAGGCTGTGGGCTGGAGATAGCTGCAGACTTTATGGTGTAAAAAAAGTTTGCCCAATGTAAAGCAAGAGCCTTACCTGCATGCCAGAAGGTGTATTTGTGGTACCAAGATCACAGCTGAGAAATGGTTATGAATTTCCAGCTTAGACTGAAATTAAAAGAAAACTTGTCACTTACCAGAAATGTTGCTTTTCATCCAGCCCCTAGGAAAGATTGTTTTGGGAACATGTCTTTTCATTCAATCTCATTTATGTTATCACTGTCTTTTAGAACTGTTTTTCCCAGTCTTTGATATTCAGCGTTCTGTTTGCATTTGCCAGTCACATTTTAACTACTTCTGTTCCAGACTGTATTAGGCTGTGAAAAGAATACAAATAAAATTTATCCTTGGAGGAATTCGCAGTTAAGAAGTCTGAATTTGCTGGTCTGGATGCATATCTCACCAAAACTTACAACAATTAGGGTGAAACCCCAAAGCCCTGGTGCAAGCTGCTATCCTGATGTCCTTGGGTGGATTGATGGAGACATGTCCAGGAGGCTGAGGATGAAATTCTGCCCTTTACCCAGAAACAGCAGCTCACTGACCATCAGTCTCACAAATGCCATTTCTCTCTCCACATGCTGACCTGAAATCCAGATTGTGCTGGCCTGCTGTATTGATTCCAGTTTTCTCTCTGGCTAAACTCTCTTTGAGCATAGTCCAAAGTGAAAGGTTTGAAGCTGACTGGTAGCTAATGTGATGCAGTTTCTTCCTCCAGGAAAGAAAGGGACCTGCCCTGAAAGCTCAATTGATTAATTTAGCCAAGAGAAACAGAGTTGCTCAGGATAAGTAATGCCACAGCTCAGAGCCAGGAGCCAGGACGAAACAACATTTAAGTTTCCAGTGCTTGGGGAGACATAAATTTGATGTCCTTAATGAAGGCCAAGGCATTTGTTGATCGGCAGGCAGGGACTAAATCTCTGTGCTGGGTGGACACAGCCCTTGACAGGGACACAGCTTTTCCTCAGCTCCTGGAAAAAACCTGGTTTGCAGGAATTCAGGATCTTAAACCAGACCCTAGAAGAAAGGTCTTGATCTCAGTACCTCAGATCCTGGAGTTTGCATGAATCCAGGATCTTAAACCAGCCTGGGAAAAAAGCTCTTGATCCCAGCGCCTCAGCTCCTGGAAAAGCCCTGGGTTTGCAGGAATCCCGGATCTTAAACCAGGCCTAGGAAGAAAGGTCTTGATCTCAGTACCTCAGCTCCTGGAGTTTGCATAAATCCAGAATTTTAAAGCAGGCCTAGGAGGAAAGGTCTTGATCCCAGCACCTCAGCTCCTGGAAGGGCCCTGGTTTTGGAGGAATCCAGGATCTTAAACCAGGCCCAGGAAGAAAGCTCTTGATCCCCCCAGTACCTCCACTTCTGGAAGAGCTCTGGGTTTGCATGAATCCAGGATCTTAAACCAGCCTGTGAAAAAAGCTATAGATTCCAGCACATCAGCTCCTGGAATAGCCCTGGGTTTGCATAAATCCAGGATCTTAAACCAGGCCTAGGAAGAAAGCTTTTTGATCCCACCACCTCAGCTCTTGGAAGAGCCCTGGGTTTGCACGAATCCAAGATCTTAAACCGGACTCAGCAAGAGAGCTCTTGATTCCAGCACCTCAGGTCCTAAAAGGGATCTGTGTTGACATAAATCCAGGATCTTAAACCAGGCCTAGGAAGAAAGCTCTTGATTCCAGCACTTCAGGTCCTGGAAAAACCCTGGATTTTCATGAATCCACTATCTTAAACCAGACCTAAGAAGAGAGGTCTTGATCCCAGCCCCTCAGCTCCTGGAAGAACTCTGGGTTTGCATAAATCCAGGATCTTAAACCAAGGCCAGAAAGAAAAGTCTTGATCCCAGCACCTCAGCCCCTGAAAGAGATCTGTGTTTGCATAAATCTAGGATTTTTAACTAGGCCTGGGAAGAAAGCTCTTGATCCCAGCACCTCAGGTCCTGAAAGGGATCTGTGTTTGCATGAATTCAGGATCTTAAACCAGGCCTGGGAAAAAAGCTACAGATCCCAGCATCTCAGCTCCTGGAAAAGCCCTCGTTTTGCATGACTCCAGGACCTTAAACCAGGCCTAGGAAGAAAGGTCTTGATCTCAG
The DNA here is from genome assembly GCF_027887145.1 of Ammospiza caudacuta. Classification (NCBI taxonomy): domain Eukaryota; kingdom Metazoa; phylum Chordata; class Aves; order Passeriformes; family Passerellidae; genus Ammospiza; species Ammospiza caudacuta. The sequence continues at coordinate 3,402,623 of NC_080597.1, forward strand.
TACCTCAGCTTCTGGAAGAGCTCTGGATTTGCATAAATCCAGGATCTTAAACCAGACCCAAGAAGAAAGGTCTTGATCCCAGCACCTTAGCTCCTGGAAGAGCCCAGGGTTTGCCGGAATCCGGGATGTTAAACCAGACCTAGGAAGAAAGCAGATGATGGGGATGTGGAATTTGATGGCTGTGGCTGTGTGTCCAACAGGGGCAGCTGACTCAGGCACACATGAGATGCCCTGAGCCAAATTTCCTGACTTCCAGGCAGTGCTCCTGCTGCAGATAGTGGTGTAAGAGAGGTGTAAGAAAGCCTATCTCGGTGTATTTCACATCCATATTTAAAGCAGTGTGGCTTTGCACGGTGCTTCCCAGCTTTATTACATGAATACATATGTTCCTGCTGATGTAATTCTCTTGAAAGGTATAAATAATGGATATTCTTCATAAGCAGTTGACCCCCTGGAAAGACTGAAATCAGAGAGAGGGAGTTGGAGCTACCTCGCACAATTCAGCTCGCACCTGCACTCAAAGGCACTGGATAAAAGTCATTTAGAGGAATTCCTGTAATGTGTCATTGCCTGCTGCCTCCAGTGTCACTCTGGTCACTGGCACCAAGGAGTCTATTAGATGGAAAAGACAGGGGGAGAAAAACAGTGGAAGTAATACAGCTTGTTAAACTACTGCCTTTCGAGTCACTGGGGGCACTTTTATTTTATTTTAACCAAGGACAATCATTTTCTAACAGAAGGGGCTTTTAGCATCAAAACAGGTGTGATGCCTCCTCCTTTTCCACAGCCCGTTACAAGAATAAAGGGAACAATTCTCAAATATTGTCAGTTCTGTGGTGGTTTTATCCTCTGTGATTCAAAGACTGCCAAACTGGAGACCAAACAAGCCTAAATTCCCTCAAAATCCTTATTCCACTGAAGTACAACATAGAAAAAATGCATGAAAACAGCAGCAGGGCCTTAGTTTACAAAAGGCTGATAGATTTCACAGAAGTAAAACACATCCCAAAAATATAAAAAAGCTAAATCTTGTCCTTATCAATGTGTCTGATCTGCATAGTGGTACCTGCTTCCAGTGTGCAGGTATGGTGATTACCTTACAAAATAGCTGTTGCTTCACTTTTGGGAAGATTCTGCTTGTGCATAGTTTGAGAGGACTGACTGGGGCTGGACAGACGGGGAGAAAAAACCACAAAAAAAACCCAACCAAAAAACCAAACTAAAACAAACAAACAAAAAAGCCAACAAAAAACCACCAGAACAAAACAAATTTTAAAAAAACACCAAAAAAAAAAGAGAAAACTAAAAAAAACAGCAACCAACAAAACCCAAACCAGCTATAACTTTTTTCATTTACTTGCAAAGAAAATTCAACTTTCATTTCTTCCAACTAACTTGAATTTTTCAGCTTTCCCATCCCACAGGCACCACACCTTTTAGTACTACAAAGCAGTACAACAAAAGCTACTGGTTCAACAAGAGAACAGGCAAATTAGCCCTTTGTCCCTCTTCAACCCAAAAATACTTTTTACAGCTCTGTTTAGAAGAAATACAGTTTGATTTTTATATTCACATGATGTGATAAATCTGACATTTTTAAAAAGCATTGCTGTCAGCTGAGTATTAGTGTGGATTTGCACCTTTGTAAATGAGATGAGACTCCAGCCCACTGTATCTGGTATAATTCCCCCCTTCCCATGGTAAGTTATATAAACATATCCTGCTTCTTTCATACAGCCACCTGCCATTTTTGCTTTATTGCTGCCAGAAGGTTTAAAGGCAGGCTTTTAAATATCTTGAAAGTTTCCTGTTGATAAGAAAAGGTGGTTTTAGCACTTTTAAGTAAACAGTAACACACAAACATCACAAATCATGCTTTTTTGATAGAATCTACATTAGCTACATGAAGCATGAGGGACGTGACTGTGGGGGAAAGAGGAAAAAAAAAATCCTGGGTTTCTGGCAGGGAAACCCAGCAAAAATTAGTTGCAAAACGGGGGCTGGATATCTACTGCTATATATTGAAACAATCAACCCAGAATTTGAAATAGCCTTTGTATGTCTTTTGTCTGGGTAACAGTCTTTGGGCAGTCCTGCAGGTGGGACAGATGGTTCTGCAGCAGATAACTAATACCTGTGAGCATTTTAATCCTTTGAAATCCACAACTTGAAGGAGAAAAAAACCTGTTGATGTCCAGGAGGACAAAAAAATCACTGTAATGTGTGCACTTGGAGTTTAATTTTAAAAAAATTCTGAAATTTTACTGCTGTCTCTAGACAGCTGACATAGAGAGCCTTGAAAACCATTGATGTGTGTTTAAAATCTTTCATACAAAACAAGTCCATTCAATGGGCAGCAAATTAAAGCATTGGTGACCCAAAGAGAGAATGTTTATTATAAATCATGAGTACAGTGCATGGATTCAGACTTTAAATGTAACCTCCTGGCTGGGTATCTGAAAATACATATTCTCTGTCAGGAATCATAGGCTTTGGGGTGTCAGCAAAGCACCAGATGCATGTTCTGCACGAAGCCCAAACTGACAAGTGTTAAATTTATAGCCTCTATGTTTCAAATACTTCCTAAAAGTGTACAAAGAACAATTAAATTAGCCTCTTTGGGGAGAAAGAAAGTGGTGTGCACCACACCAAAGAGAATATTCCTAGCAAAGGACTCAAAGCACATTTAGCTTTCTTTCTGTCCATTTGGGAGTTTTCCATGAGGAGCTTGCCACTTCTAATGGTGTCTTCCACTGTTTATGATTCAGAATATTTTAGCCTATGAAAAATATATATTCTGATCTCCACTATTTCAGTTGAGGTTTTTCTGGTTGGGATTTTATTCAGAATTGGTTTGACTAGCTGAATAAAGCAGGATAGTAACTGCTTCTGAATGACACTACTAAAATGTTATAAGCTGAGAATGAATTCCTTGTTTCTGTACTGAGGCAAGACTCTTGTGCCTTTACTTTAGCAAAGGCAAAGCACATCCCTGGAAGTTGTACTGGAAAAGTCTCTAGTTTTTGTGGAAAAGACCTCTGCTGCACTAGTAGATCCAGTGTGGAATATCACACTCAGAGATATAAGCAGATCAGACTAAATCAGCGCAAAAAAAGGGAGGAATCGGTTCCTCTGGTTTGATGTGTAATCTGTGTCACCCATGGAGTGCTGCCAAGGGTTCTGTGTCTGTCCACTTGCTCTTCCTGCCTCATTCACATCTGATCCAGTGCCTAGGAGGCTCTGAACTGAGTTGGTTCCTGGCTTGATGGAAAAACTAACCCATCAAACCACACACTGTGGAGGTGTGTGAGTCACTGATCCAGCCCTGAAGGAAAAGATGGGAGCACAGAAGTGTAGAATGGCCAGGGCAGTCTTCAGCTATGCCAAATAAAATTTAGCTCTAAATGTGTGCTCTGAGGCTGCAGGGCTCTGGGTACCACACAGCCCACTGTGCCCTCCACCCTCCTTCATTCACATCCCTTGCCTACAAATCCACTCCTCTCCATTGTGTTTTTGACCCTTGCTGAAGTTCTGGCATCATCCACTTTAGCTTAATAACCCAGTGGAAAGATATCAGGACTTTTTTTTTTTTCCTCTTTTCTGTGCCTTTTTAGGGATTCAATGGGTATGTGTGCTGACACATGGTGAGGGAAAATCTGGGGATGGGATGATGAGGAGAAAGTGAAAGGGGAAGATTTTAGCAATGCTGAGTTGTTAGAAACTCTGTAAGAGGAGTCCAGATTTGGGCATCTCGAAAATCAGAAAGTAAAATGTCATAAAGTAAAATTTATATTTTCAATGCATAAAAAGTCACTCCATAGAAGTAACACTTTCATCTTCCTCAAAAAGGCAGGGAGAGAAACAAAGAAAGGCATGTCTTAATTTACTTCAAAGGGGATTTTTAAAGGATGGATGGATGGATGGATGGATACATACAGTTTTTGGCTCTGTGGCTAGACCCAGTTTAGTTGAACACCTGGTGATGATCTGGCATTGTTAAGTCAATTCCAGACCATCAGCAGGTGTTCACCTCTTCAAGTCATGTCAGATCATCTCCTGTGGTCTTTTCAACTCAACACGTGGACGACTCAAGCACTGCTGTTTCATCACAAGTTCAAAGAGATAAAATTAATTTTTCAGATTTCAAGATGGACAGTTTAATTCATAGAAATGTATTCAGAACAGCAAAACACACAGAGATGGAGCTGTCCATCTGTAATTCAAGCAGCATTTGCTCATATAACTCATTCATCTGGACAATTTAGAAAATTGGCCTGTCTGCAATCCTATTTGCATGATAACAACAGCTGACAAAAGTTCGGGGGGCAGGAGGGATGGCTCTGTGGTGACAGCCTGGAGCTAAGCTAGGCAGGCAGAACCATACCTTCTCATGGGGTGAAAAAGGATATTTTGCATGAAGAGCATGATACATCCAATGCCAGAAGTCCAAACCTACCCTTCTTATACTCAGGAGGCCTCAAAAAATAACATTTGACCTGGGGGAGAGGATGTGAAGCAGAGAGGCAGAAGGAATAAGACATCCTGAGTCTCTGCCTGCTGGGTCAGAAAAGTGACCATAGCATCAAACCTACCCAAAACCCAATCCTATCCTGCCCTGATTTCTGTTTCCATGTCCACTTCCCTCTTGAGCCTGGCAACAGAGGCTTGAGGACAACGAGATGGAGAGGATGAACATTCCTTGTGCTGACTTTCCTATCAAAATAACAGTTTTGGGAAACTACAGCCTCAGCCAGGGGCCCTAACCTGTGCTATTAATTAAATTATAACATTTAAATGACAGCATTGAAATAAAAGTAATGTCCTCTTTTTATTTACGGAGCTACTATCAATTTGCACAAGATTTATTCAGGAAAATTTGGGTTAGGAAAAGACTTTTCAAGCTGTCATAAAAAAAATATTATGGGAAGATTGAGATGTGTCTCCAATGGTGGAGGTAGAATATCTATCTTTAACAGGAAAATGTTGGGTTTGCAAGTTTTTTCTTTTCTCCTTTTTTTCCTCCCCTGTATCTTCAAAAGAAAAAAGGAGAAAGTTCCAGCTATAAAAGGTATTTGTCAAGAACAGCCACCGGCCAGCACCACAAATGAGCAACTCCAGTGTGAAAACACTTTCAAAGTTCTAAATGAGTTGTCCCTGTGGTAATAAAGAAAGGCTGTTTTACAGCATGACAGTATGTAAGACAGCATTGTCAGCTATAGTTTATTTAAAGCACAAGGCCTGTAACAGGAAAATAATGACTTTAATAAAATTTACTATTGACTTTGTAGGCTAAAATCTTTCTGTCATCAGGAATACAGAAAAACAACCTGCCTGAAAGCCCTTCACTTAAATATATTCCTTTAATATTTCAAAGCAAGTTGTGAATTTTTTTTTAATATACATGCTACTTCAAAAGATACTGTAGTGGGGTGGAAATTAGTATTTTTAATAGAAAGTTGGAATTGCTTACATAAGGGAAAAACTGGTAATGACCTATGACACTGTCTACTGAAAGCAACATTTGAGGAAGCTGCAAAAGCAGTTAATGCAATTCCTTGAAAAGCTGTATAAAGCTATGTCACAAATGAATGATTTATAAATTACTGAACGTCCTTCTCATCTAGAGGATATCTTTTAATCATAGGCTGTAGTTTTCTCTGAGTGAACTCCAAAGAGCCTGCTGCAGAGATACACAGAAAATCTGCAGCATGTTAACAAGGTTGGGGTCATTCCAAAGAATGGTGGGGGAAGCAGAAAAAATAAAAAATCCTCACATTCGGCATGATTTTACTTTCCAACCAATTTGATTAAATGCACTATGGCTTGCTGGTAGGGTGTGAAAGGTCACGCCTTTTATATGAAAAACTGCAGAATTTTCATTCCTTTAATGTTTTTTCTTTTTTTACATAGTTAAAATAAACCGTGGTAAAAAGTTTCCCAACAACCTATGACAGCTCAATTTAGAGGTGAAACCTTTTAATAAAATCTCCTGAAATGAATGCTTTGGTTTATGCAGCGTGTTTGTGTTTCCCACTGGAGTGTTTAGCATTGTGAAGCCGTGGTTTCTTTCTTTACTGCTGCAGAGCAGCACCACGAAGGAGAGTCTGGAGCTTTGGAAAAGGGAAGATGCAGCTTAGCTGCTGTAAAATTGTTGATGGAGGAATCTTACTTTACAGAGAAAATGCTTTCCTCTCGACTTTAAAAAAATGCTATTGTGCATTAATTTACATTGCAGATAATTAATTAAAAATGAAGAAAAATATTCCACAGAGGCTTTTTAGAAAGGACTCTGGGGTCCAGAAATAGTATTAAGAGGGGAACCAATTAAAGATTTATCTGAGAATGAATAATTTTGCCAGGACTTTGGCAGTAGAAGTGGCTGAAGTCACATTTGTTTTAGCTTTGCCTTGTTTCATGCACATCCATAAAATCCTTCTTATGTTTGCTAAGGGACAGACATATCAAGGAAGACGTAATCTTTCCATAAGAAAGCATGGTGCCTGTCTTCCCTAAGGTGCTGCATAAGTATCACATAAAAAAAATGTGGCAGTGCTTTTCCTAAACACCCAAAATTTTGAATGTGCATTTTGTAGAAAACGTAGTTCAATCCCACATTGAGAAATTCAGAGTTCATGCACTGCTTGAGAACCAGGATGAAAAAAAGGGTGAGGATCAGAGCAGGACCAAGTCTGAAAGGAACTATGTCTTGTTTGAGATTGAATTATACTGAACCATACTGGCTCAGCCTCTCAATGCACATTTTTGAGAGCTGCCAAGACCCAAACATCCCATACAATATAAATCACTGGGTGGAAGTATCCCATTGGACAAATTCTGTACAGTCCCCAAAACCACAGCCCTGCCAGGGTTTTGTTGGTCCAAAAGGAATTGTTATTTTAGCCTTCCATAGTGGCTTGAGAATATTTTAGCCCTCAGTTTATATAGTTCATATGTAAACTGCAGTTGCATAATATATTGTTTATCTTCCTTCCTGTGTTTCTGCAGCTGGGAATATGGAATCTTGGCATTCTATGGTAGCCTTTCCTAATTTCACACAAAATTATTTTTTTTTTTGCCCAGTACAGCATGACATACTGGTCCAGAATTAGATTGATCTCTGACTGTCACCCTTCTTTGGTAGTCATCCCCAAGACTTTAGGTGTTTGCTCCAGTGTAATGCTAGAAAAGAGACTTCAACAATATTTATGATTTTATGCATCTATTTTTAAATATCAAGGTCACTAAGAATGAATTACTACTCCCAAGTGCCTAGCTGCTTTTGGCCCTGTGAAGAGTATAGAAAAGTTGAAACATCTTATTTTTGTATTACCACTCAGAGACTCAAAAGTAAGAGGAAGCAAGTACTACTGCTTACAAATATTTAATCAAGCCTTTTAAATAAACTGTAAAATACTGCACAGATTTTCTGGGTGGCACAGAAAGGGAGACTAAAAAAGTCCCTCTTAAGATGGACACTTAAGTTTTTCCTCCTTCACTTCCTCTCCCATCCACTTGAATCCCCCTCTGAAGCCGTGGCACTGAGGACTCAGCTTATGAGTGACCTGATGTAAATCATCAGCTTCCACTTGATCTGTTGCAGGAATAGACCTCAGGCCTGATATTTAAATTGGTATTTCACTTTCTTCTGAAATAAGATGTTGAATCCATTTTTAAAAAGACCCACTTTTCAAGCCACATCAGCCCTCAGAAATTTCTACCCTCTTTAGTAAGAAATGCTGAGAGCTCATTGCTTGGAGAAAAAATCAGGACTAAAGAACCTCAGCCTAAGTTTTGGAGCATGTCTTAGACTCAAACTTTTCAAAGTCTAGCCCTTACATTTTATGCAAACTGCAAGAGGATAGTTTTATTAATTTCAGCTGGAGGTTATTTTCTCTTTTATCTTATTTTTCAAGGCATGTATGAGCAGAGGGAAAGGCTTCAAATCTATAGCTCATCAACTTTAAGAATTTTTTTTTTTTTAAGGCAAGATTCATATAATGTAGAACACAGGACATTTATTCATTAAACTCTTCCCTGGGGTCCCAGCAACTCCAGCCTTCCTACCATATACTGGGTCGAGGGAGGCAGATCAAGCAAGACAAGGGAAAAAACCCAGCCATTTTCTAGAAGACCTTATTATCTTATAAGCCTTTTAGGGTTCTATCTACTTCATTCTGTGGTTGTTCTCTCTGCACTTTTCTGACATTGCTTTGCTGCTCAGTAAAGATAGCAGCAATTATGAACAGCAGAAACCACATCCCCTCCAAAATAAAAATTAATATCACTTGGCAAAGAAGTGTAAATAGTGCTTTCTAAAGATGAATCAAAAATAAAACATAGTCCTGAGAGGTGAAATAGGACACCCTGGCCCATTCATACCTTCAAAGCCTAAAAAATAACTAATGGCTTTATGGCATAATATCTGCATGTGAGACATCTGAATTTTCTGATAGTGGATGGCTTAATTCAAGTACATATGATCCTTAAATGTTTTCTGGTTTGAGTGATTACACAGGTAATTAAGGAGACACTGAGACAGGTGATCTGCTGGATCTCATCCTTGCAAACATGAAATATTAGAATTGAGAAATCAGGGGCAGATTCTCTGCAGGAAATATGAGATGGTGGAGTCAAGCATTCTGAGAGGGGAATAAGGCAAAAAAGCAGGATCACAGCACTGGGTTTCCAAAGAGCAGGGTTTGCCCTTGACAGAGACCTGATGGGAGAAATCCTATGGGATGTGGTCCACAGGAGAAGACCCAGGGAAGGTAGTTAATTTTGCAGAGTCACTTCTGCCAAGCTCAAGGACAGTCCATTCCAAAGTTCAGAAAACCAAGTCAAGGTGACAGGAGACCTGAGTGGATTGAGAAGGTAAAACTCCTAAAATCAAACATGAGAAGGAAAAATAGGGGAAGTGAAAGCAAGATCAGAAGGAATGGATAGACTCAAGTATGCCAGGATGGAAAAGCCAAAGCCTAACTGGAGCTGAATATGAGTATATTGAAATAGAAAAGAAAAGCAGTGAAAAGGTGGGCTCAATGCTGAATGAGTCAGGAGACTGGTGACAGGGTTCAGGGAAAAGGCTGAGGTCTTCAGTGCCTTGGTCTTGACTGGTATGAGCTCACTTCAGCAATCCCAGGAAAGACTGGAATAATCCTCATTTACTGTCAGGGAAAGGAGGGGATATTGTTAAAGTGTATTTGAAAAATCCAAAATTTGTCAAATTTGAAAAATATACAACTCCATGGTACCTGATGGGATGCACTACAAGAACCAAGACAGAGGCTTCAGCATCCTGAGTTTTCAGCTGTTTCCCATATTGGGGTGAGAGGAGTGTTTAAAGCACTAAAACTTGCTCCTAGACATTGAAGTGTTGGAACAGCACCATGCACAGAAGCTTCCTGCTTGGTGGAAACATTTCCAAGCAGTTTCAGAGCAGTTCAAGCTGTAGCTGTGCCTGCCTTTGCCCTCTGCTGTGTCCTGTGTGGAAAGAACTCCAGCTGGCAAACAGAGATGCCCTAAAACCAATAACATCACAGCTTCTTGTAACTGTTTGGTTACAGCTGTCACCCACAGACTGCAGAAGAAAGATGTTTTCAGGAAAATCCTGCTTGCCTAGATAATTTTTGAGAAAACTTATTTTTTTCAGTAAGCGTTCTGCGTTTTTATTTTTCTGAATCTGTTTTGCAACTGGATAATAAGCCAAAAAAATGTTGATTCCATTGTGTTCTACAATCTCAATGACCAAAGCATAATGCATTCCTTTTTCCCCTCAAACCATTTAAGAGCCAGGTAATTTGAAAAATTCTAGCATCTTCGTTGCTTTTGTACTCGCACAGTAAAAGCTAAAATTATGCACAAGATTCATCAAAGCTGAGCTGTGTTGCTAAGAAGTGTATAACTCAGATATAGAATGAGCCATTTAAAGAAGTTATTGATGCCAACATTAAATTTACAATTATTCATAAAAGAAAACCATTTGAAGAATTCCCCATGCTGCAAGTACACAAAATAGTTTGCTACGCATAAGAAGTTACATTTATTAATAGCCTTTTTTACCAGAATCTCATTTCACCAAAGGAAACTTCATCCTCCAATGGGAATAGGAATCACATGAACGTCACAGTTGCTACAAGTTTATTCACCATAACAAAAAAAGGCATCCAACTATCTGATAAAAATGATGTTTCAAAGTAGGCAGCTGTCTAGAATGTAGGACACAAGAAAACTTAGATATAAAAAACTTTTGTAATTAATGGACATGATTAACTACACCTTTTATTCCCCCCTTTGGTCCATACATACTGCTAGAAATGTTTCATGCAAATCTTGTTTCTGTATAATTTATGTTACATATGCTGTCAAAATTTCTTTATTGATGATGTTTCACTTATTCTCTTGTAGATATGATATCTATCTATATATAAATACGTCCTTAGCTTTTCAGCCAACCAGGCTACTATACTACCCTATTTAGAAACTTTTTAAGAAATACCATGATTATGCTGAATACAGTTTTCATGTGGCCGTAGGATTGGGCTACCATCACCATCTCCTTTTTTTAAAAAAGGAAATCTGTGTGTTTGTCAAAGTCCTCTAAAGAATAAGAGGCCTTCCATAACAGGCTTGTGCTTTTGGAATGTAACCAGCTTCTGACTTCCTTTGCTGGCCTGGAGTGTGTTCAGGCATCTCCTGTCCAAGGCAGGATCTCAAATACCAAGAGAAAATACCAGAACCCCACTTTCCTTAATTTTTATGGTCCACACAAAGCATTCAGGATCAGAAACCAAAACCATAGGAAAAAGAGACTGCAAATATGGCTCTGGGGCAGTATAAAAGGCACCTCTGCAAAGTTAGAGCACTACTGAACACATTCAGTATGTGTTCACATAATTTGGTGATAAACTTTTGCCTAGAAAAATATAGTTCTGTGGTTTTGAAGTGGTCATCTATGAACACTCAATTAAGGAAATTGTGCCTACATCTGAAAAAACTCAGAATTAATAAATAGCAGAGAATAATTAATAAAATCTGACATTTGGGGTACTCTGGTTCTGGTTTATTGCCAACATATACAGTAAGTAGCCCTAGCCTGTGCTCTGATTTTATATTAGTGGTTAAAGTCCATTAAGCATGCTCCTAAACATATCCTGGTTTGTTTTCATCTGAAGGGAATAAATTTCTGTGGTTGGAGACCTCACCACAATGGAAACCATGAGGGGCATGGACTGGGATTTCTGTGTCAATCCATTGGCTAAAACCCTGATGCAGATGCACCAGGACACAGCTCAGACTTCAGATATCTTCTATTGCATCAGGAACTGCTGCTTTTATCTGATTTGAGGTTTTTCAGTCTGCATTTAGGGGAACCTTGACACACTTGTGCTGACTTTCATGGCTCTAACTTGGGTCTTTGGGTGCTTGTGACCTAAAAAAGCTGCCTGTGACTGCTCTGTGCTCAGAAGGAATCCCTGACTCCTGTTTATAGTGGTATTCATAGTTCAAGAGTGGTACTGTCAGGTCAATTCTCTACTTTTACATTGAGCACATATTTCCTTCCTTCTTGCATTGCCATCTCCATAACAACTCGTCCTCAGCCTATTCCAGGACTTACCCAGACTGCCTAAAGGGCAGTCAAACAGACTTATTTTGCCATGCATGTCCATTTTATTCACTGTCTAACACAAAATAACCCCCGTCCCTTTTTAAAATTTATTTTTTAATTCCAGTATCAGTTTTACTCACCAGGTCAGGCTGCACTAAGACCTCCGTTCTAACAGCTTACATGAAGATGAAAATGGCAGAACAGGCATATGAATCTGGCTTCTCACAGCAGATGGATGTCTTAACTACTGACTCTTCTGAAATGAATGAACTCTGTTCTCCTCTTCTTCTTCCCACTCTCGCTGGAAATTAAAATCTGGACCTGTGAAATTTTTTCCAATTAAAGTTTCAATGATTTTGGCATGTTCTAACAAAACCATTGCATCAAAAATGCCTTATACGTAATTGGTTGAGCCAACAGATGTCACATTATGGCTTAAGCCCTCCTGAGCAATAAGGATCAGAAAGTGGCATTTTTAATAAAAGAGCTTTTTCCTCAGTAAACCCAAGACATGACCAGTAGATAGATTAATGTCTGTGTGCATCCAAGTTGCCCACAGATGGTAGAATAATCTTGGACTGGTTTTCTTGGGCAATGACTTGAGATTTTCTTCATAAAACATTTTTCCAAAAGCCATTAAGGTCTGTCAGATTAAAATAAAATCTGCAATGCCTTGAGGAGTCAGCAAAAAAACCACAAAATTATAAAATTAATTTCTGTTTATATGTCAAGCTCAACTCTGTTTTCAAAATATAACCAGTAGCTAATTTTCCAGTAACCACTCTTATAGGCACTTGATGAAAATCTATTGTGTAATTACAATAATATTTCCGATATGTGCTTATCCAACATTTTCAGGTATCTTATCACACTTTCAAATCATTCTTGAAACCTAAACCACAATAAATGTCACATTATAAATAAATGACACATTACGTCCAAGGACACATTTGGTCATTTGATGTCATAATTTTGAGAAATGCCACTTATGTTTTGGAAGCAAAAGAGAGTACCCTGCCTCTCATTGTCTTTGAGCAGATATTTACTCTATTGTATAGCCATGTGTAGAGCCATTCCCCATGGGATTTCAGACCATTTTCCTTTTTGGCTCTTCCTACCCTGACATGCTGTGTGCCAATTCAACCTTGTTCTATTTGCATCCATGTGATAGGATTGATCATGCAGCAAGTGTGTTCCCATAGTGGAGTAATTTTTACAGGGCTAACAATTGTGCTGTGTTAAACTCATCTGAGAGCCAGAGAAGGAAAAATCCTCCATGATTTCCACTTGCCAGTCATGCCAAAGAATTAATTCTAAAAACTAAATTAATTTACATAAACCCCATCTCTCCCTGCTATTTTTTGTGATCAGCATTAGATTATTTGTTATACTCTGTTGTCAGATGTCACTGGCAGAGTACCAGCATCAGAGAGTGGCTATGCTTCCAGCAGAAGGAAGTTTGGTAACCTTGACAAATTTCCTTTGGTTGCCTCTACAAGAATTACATGCTACTATGGCCAGAACAAGCAGTGAGCTGTGATGCATTTTGTTGGAGGCTTTGTTGTCTATCCTTATCCAGAACAGGAGGTAGTAGATGATTTATGCATCTATTAAGCTATGTATTAAATATCTATAGAATGCATGTTGTCTTATTTGCATGCATATACATACATATCCAAATATATATTTTTATATATATATTATATTTTATATATATAGATATATACACATATATACAGGCTGTATAAACAGCAAAACTGATGCTTTTGAAAGCCCCCAAAACAAAGAAAAGCGAGTTGAAGAAGGTGGACCAGTTTTCTGATTTAAGTTGAAGAAGCATCAGATAACCTGATGGAATGATGGCAGGTGTCTGGAACATGGCCCAGAGCACCCAGAGGATCAGAACTCAAGCAGGAAGATTTTGGTGATTCACAGGCTTCTAGCACAGAGATGGATAACACACTAAGAGTTTTCTCTAAAGACTCTTCTGCTAAACAGAGTTTCAGCATGTCTAAGACTCACAGAAGACAAAAACTCCTCACCATCTCCCATTCAGGATGACAGCAGGGAAGAACAGGAGGATGAAGAACAGAATGACCATTTGTGCAGTTTTTGCAGTTTTACCTGGAATGTGAGAGTTTCCAAAACCTTGTTTCTTCTCACCTATTTTCCCCTCACCTGCCATTCATCCAACCAGGAGGACATTTTCCCTTCCACAGTGGGGTTTTATTTCCTCTCAAAATTCAAGTCTCCATGAAAATGTTTCCCCTTCAAAAGTTCAGTCAAAACCAAAGCCTTTCAAGAGAAATTAACTTCAGCTTCATTAAGGAGTGGATGGGGACTTTTTTAAGGAAAAACATTGGGTTGAAAAATTAACAACCAGCTCTAGATCGTACCACTTGTAAGCTGCAGTGCAGTCATGTTGTGCTTAAAAGCTAATTGCTCATAAAGATGAACACTCCTTTACATGTGCTACTGCCACATCCTTCACCAAACTTCAAAAGAAGGGGCTTGGAACTGAAGATAGCCTCTCAACTCTTAAACTGTTTTTTCTCTGCTCAGATTTCTTCACAGTCCGCACAGGAGAGTTATTATTGTTCTCCAACTGACAGCAAAGACTGAGCCAAAGTCTCCTCCTTCTCCTGATTTACAGGAATATAATAATTCTCAAGTCAACTGAGCTAAAACTGGTGTAAACAAGAAGAACCAGGCCCCCAGGACCAGGAGTACTGCAGGAGCAGTCATCACTTTTAAAACATGGCAAGGTTTCAGAAAAGCACTGCAGATGCTTTGGCTCTGTCCCTCGTTCAAGCTGAGCACTGCTCTTTGGTGCTGCACTTTGCTTATTTCTACCAAGTCTCTTTAGGCATTCATGCTAATACCTTGTACTTGATAGTGGTTGAGTGTTTCATAATTAAGCACACATACATGAAATACCCAAAACTACATTAAGCTTAAACACATTTTCAAAAAGTTGTAAAACACTCTTGCCAGATTCTGTACTCTCAAATGGATTAATCTGAAAAACAACTGGGACTCAATTTAGACCTTCCTGGCAGCAAGCAGGAGAAACGTCAAGCCCAATATTTTACTTTATTGAAGACCCTCTTAGGAGTCCATCAGAAGGAACTCTATCTGCCTGGTAGCCAGCAATCAGTGGGAGGTAATATTTAGTTTATTAATGTGGCTTTGATTTTTTTTCCCCCCACACTTTTGATGAATAGTAGTAAACTAAGACCTTGATCCAATTTCCCCTTCTCCCTTTCTGCAGAAAAGGCAGTGAAACATAGATAAAGTTAACAAGATCCTGCATAATATCAAACTGCATTTGTTAGGTCCCAAGCTTACCAGACACAGAGTTTATTTGTACACTAGGATGTCTGCACTAAAACATATGCACAGAAACTGAACACAATTTAACAGACCCTGTGCTGAAGTCAAGGTTAATTTTGAAATAACCCTTCAGTCTCAAGGCAACAGTATGGATTAGTAAGTGTTTTTGTTGCACAGAAGAGTGGCTTTCATTGGTACTTGACAGAGCAGGTAAACCACTGCAGAGTTCTGATCATAAATAGGCTGAAGCTTAGTTACCAGCAATGGATTTTAAAAATAAAAGGAGCCAATGCAAACGGCAGAAAGTTTTTTGCCATGTTTTTTTGTCAATAAATCAGAATGAATCACAGATTCAGGCAGAGATGCTGTCTCAAATGTTATGATTCATGTCTCCCATCACATTACTTTTGACTTATGCTGTTATTTGTGGGGTCTAAGGTTGTGTTCCTGGGGAGTGAGAATATGGTGGGGCTGAAACAGCTGACTGGGGTAAAACTCAAGTGGAATAAACACTCAGAGCATGAGAACACAGTGGAAAGTAAAGGCAGGAACTGTTGACTAATCCTGTATGACAGTGAAGGACATATGGAGCTCCTGACTTCCAGAGATGACTTCAGTGGGGCTCTGGAGTGCCTAACTGCTATTGGCAGAGGTGTGAACACTTCACAGGCCATTCCACATAATTGAAAAGCTAACAGGCAGGCAATTAATGTTGTAGAAAAACCTTCAGACTGATGCTCTGGCCTTCAGCAGAGAGATACTTCACTAATAAAATCTGGACTGCATAAATATCCAGGCCATGCAGATGAAGTTTTCTGTGCTTTGTTGAAGCCTGCACTCCATGCTAAGGGTGTTAATGGGATTTGATTTACTTTCCACCAAGGACAAAATGAGGAGGAGTATGATCCTAAGGGAAAAGTTTCCATAACTCTCAGTGGCAAATGGAAACTTGGAGCCTGGTTTGCAGCAGAGCAGGAAAGCAGAGACCAAGAAGAGATAGAAGTGGTGTGTATGTCAACATCTGTGGCAAAGTAAGCTAGCTCCACTAAGGTTTGGGATTTTGCAAAGATCTCAAAAAATGAGGAACTGATCACCAAAAAACTGGAAGATAATGATACATCTACAATTAAGAAGCAGAAATAACCACTGGCCAATGAACTTAGAAATACAGACATTACTGTACAAATAAACTAAAAACTACAGAAGTAAAGCAGTTGTTCACAACCCTTGAAAAACCCTTATGAATATGCAATCTGAAGTGATGAGAAAACATTAATTTGAATTGTATTAATGTGTCCAAGTCTAAGCAATTAAGCTTGTTTCCATCCTTCTCTCCATTCTGAGGCAAGCAGAAGTTCAGGAAATAATGAGCGCTTGCAATGATTTATTGACTCACTGGTGGCTTAGGAGGATGTCAGAAACACTTATGGTTTTTGTCTCAAAATTAGGAAACAACAATTAGAGTGTGCAGTACAAGCATCTACATAGAAAAAGAACCACTTTATCACACATGATAAACATTGAATAAAATACTTAGGAAAGATGGTCTTAACTCTGACCTCTGATTCAAGAAGTGGTGCACCGAGAAGTAGATTATTCCTAAGGGAAAAGCGTGATTCTTAGTGATTTTGATTTTTTTTTTTTTAATATTAGAGAGGATACAACATGAAGAACCAAGATCTAGAAGTTTAAAGTCCTCAGAAAAAGAAAACCAGGTCAACCTTTAGTGGTAACATGGAACTCCTTTTTCAACAATATTTTAAGATTGTTTTATTCCTTCCCCTATTTTTTGGGGTCTGCTGTAAGACTTCTGTTCCTTAAAATGGCTACTTCTGTTATTACATATTGGTAGCTCTAATAAAATTGTGTTTATCCACAGATATATAAAACAAACAGCATTTTTCTAGTATTTATATATAGTATTTACAAAAAAGGTTTCCAGTGTGGAAGTCAATCCAACCTAATCACAGATTTTCTGTCACATTTACCTTGGTACCAGGACTCCTATCCATCTAGGAAATTATTTCTTGTAGAGATACAGGGCCAAATTCTCCTGTCAGTTACACCAGTATGCACTTGGAGAGCCTCCAAATTAGCTAAAAATCAACAGAGGTAGCTTAATATGGCCTGGTGTAAATAAGAAGAGTATTTGGCTTCTGATCTTTTGATAATTATTCAAGAGTAAACAGCTCTCAGTTGCATCACAGGAGAGCCCTGGAATGTGAAATATCAGAAAATGGCAAATACACTAAAACCATAAAATTAAGGAATTTAGCACAAAATGCCGCTTGTTTGCTGTTCCACCCATTGTCATTTTTTTTGCACAACGCCCTTTTGAGCACTGACCTGCAGTAGGACACCCCCAGGATGCTGGTTTATTGTGTTTGGTACCTCATAGCTGCCAGTGCCTTCGGAGATGAGAGTTTGTAGCAACACATGGCAAGAGGGGATCTGTGCGCCCATGCTTCATTACTTCTTGACCTTTCAGATGATACCCAATTGAAAAAGGATCAGCTTTTACATCTGGCAAAAGCCTAATTTACTAATGTGCCTGTCCTCCTGAGTCACTGCTGCAACATGCCTGCTGAACTTGGATATCTTGACCCCTCTCAGTTCATTGTTGCTCAGTTATTTGCTTTTGACACGCACCCATAACCTTGGGGCTGCTTTGGGAGCTTCAAAATTTGGGGTGGAGGCACGAATGGACCTTATGTTTGAAGGGAAAGAAAACCAGTGATCAATTTTTAACCCAAAATTCTCAATGCAGTCATTTACCAAAGGGGGAAAAAAATTAAAAAGAAAACAACAAAATAAACACCAGATAAACCCCATAACAGAAAAAAAAAAAAACAACCAAAAAAACCCCAGAAAAAACCAAACACCAAAAAACCCCCACAAAACCCCAACCTCATATACTGCAAAGAAATTTAACAATTTATCAAAGAAATGCATATTTTCAGTAAACATTTTCTTCTGTTAAGTCATCTCAGTTGCTGAGATCCAGTTCACTTCTTAAACCACAGAAGTGGTGCAGAAATGGCTGCACAGGAGTGATGATATGGTTGGAAAAACACAGGGTGGTGTCAGTTTCTATTGGCTCAAAGTGACAGTGGCCACAAGATAGTGTTTCATAGAAAACATATGTAATAACATCAAAAGAAACTATTTTCTAAAAGTTAAATGTCATCATGTGATCACATATAAATTCTGCTCCATTATTAGCCATCTGCTGCTTCTAAAAGTTACCCATTTCAAAGCTTGAAGCTATTAACCACCAAGTTTCATTTCTGGAATGGGTTCCTTCTCCCAGCTTTTTCTTATGTACAGAAGACTATGATCCTACCCTGAATAGCTGTATTACTGAAACACAGAGTAGAATATACAAAAAATTATTGTAGAGATTTTTTTTTTTTTGCATAAGATCTCCATTAAGCAGTATAACCTTATATCTTCTTTTGCTCATTTTTTTATTTGTCTATTTTTAAGGGTGGGGTTTTTCACAACTGGCTAGTATAGTGTGAGCTCAACTCCTTTCCTGAAAACTTGGGCAAGAGTGACTGTCCCATCCTCTCCAGCACAGCTGCTTCCTGTGCATATTGAGTCTGATCAGGTCCTCAGCCAGCAACATTCCCTGACATGATCTCTGATTTGAAAGGCTTGGCCTGCTTGGCTTTCTTGTAATGGGATTTAGTCAGTTCTGCCTCAGTAAACTGGGACAAAACCCAAGAGCTGGTTGGGAAACAGGTCTTTCAGTGTCAGAAATCACTTTACCAGTAGTAGTTAGCAATACATGAATTACCAGTCAGCTTTTAACCTGGGACTGGTTCTTCCTCACTTAGATAGTAAGTCCCAGGTTAGCCTCTACCACATAATTCTCTCTGTGAAACCAAGAGGATGGAGAGGACAGAAGTATTAACCCCATGCTAGTGCCAGCTATTCCAGTGCACATTCCCACGTCCTTCCAAATTGTTTCATGTTGTTGTTTCGATCAGTAGGCAAGGTGGGTTCTACCTTCAGTACATGCTTTACAAACATCTAGGCTTCTTTCTTTGATTAATATTTCTCAGATCTAAAAAGACCAAAATCAGGTTCATCTGCACTTTGAAAGCTTGTCTATTCTGTGATTAACAAAGTTTGCTGGAAAATCCTCTGGTATCTCCAGGGCCAAAGGCAAGTAATCTGGATTTCCTCCAAGACAGATTTTGTAAAAGTCCTCTCAGATAAGAAAGGCATTCTGCTCCCTGTAGTCACACAATCCCAAGGCTTTAAAAATGGACAAAGAACCAAACAGCTTTCTGAGGACAGCTTGGGAATACTCTGGGAATGATTCCTTGTCATCTGCAAAAGCAAGTTTTACTTTCTGCCTTCACGACTCATTCACAGAGATGTGCCGCATCTGTGTCAGCACCATCTACATTCCATGCAAAGCTGCCATCCTATGGATATAGCTAAAAACTGACTAAATTGAAATAAAGAACTAGGAGTGCAAGCTACAGGAAAAAGTGGGAAGAAATCACATGAAATTTTCTGAACCAACTGTACAGGGATTATCAATGCCAAAGTGCAAAAGCTAGAGTCCAGCAGCAAATGTTGAACATCCCTATCAACTATTTCTCTTTGTTTGGGATCCATGAAAGCAAAGTCAGTGGAAAAGAATGAAACTGAAGCCCACATAGGAAAGACTATGCTGAACTGGATGTGTAGGCAAAACAAAATGTCTGTCCCATGTATTCTTAGAAAACTGTGGTATCTGTTATCATGAGCATTGCCATTTCACAGAGATGGAGACCACACATTTAATTCTTTTCTATAGGTTTTTTTTAAAAGGTAGTTTCAAGCTACTCTGAGGAGCAGAGCTGGTTAATTGTAGCCCTGTTGGATTCCACATATCACAAAGGGTTCAACAAGAGCTAAAGAAAGAGTTTAATCAGATCTGGAAAAGATAGTTCTTAATGGAAGTGAATTCTGCAGAGGATGATAATCATTAAAACTGAGGAGTTAATCAAAAATCCTACAACAAGAAGGGAAATTTGAAGCATCCAGGAAACATGATCCTACCTCCTTAAAAAGTAGGTGAAACAAAGAAAAGCACAATTAATAAAAGGTTTTAAAAGCAAAACACAAAATGGTCATTTCTCAGTCACCTCCTCAGCCACAGAAAAGGGGAAGTTCTGATTCCTGAGTCAGACTCACAGGACAGGTTATTGCATGGTGATTACTTTGAGACGGTGATTAAAGGAGTAATTTAAAACACTAGGATTGCTAAAGGAAAGGGGAAGTTAAAACTGCCTTGGGAAAATTATTCCACATCCTCTACAAAGAAGGAAAATAACCTATCCTTGAATGCCACTCTGGAGGACATAATTAAAGAGGAATGAGAACTCCCTAACAAAGGAAAGTGTTTTAATGGGGCAATACATGAAACACGGTGCCACAGAAAGGGAAAAGCCAGAGTGTGTGGGTGTTGGGGAAGGCGTGGGCTCAGTCCCAGCTCCAAAGGTAAGCTGTGGCCCCAGAAAACCAGGGGGGAGTCCCTCCAACACAGTACCACTGCCCTGTGTGCCCCTCTGATAAGGAAGTGTAAGGCACTTCTGAGGCTGAATGATGAGACTGCAGCTGCTGCTTTGCTGACGCCCCTCTGGGCCACCTGCTCTGCCAAGATGATTTTAGCACAGCACCATGAGATAAAAGAATGAGCCTGTACTAAGCTTAAACATGCTAAGTCACTAAAATGTAAAATATTTTTGTCCCCAGTTACCAGTACTAATGGCTTCCTGTCTTCGACAGCTCTGTTGCTTTGATTTTTCAACCTTGGTTTTCAACCTTAATCAGCTGGGCAAAGCCCAGGGCTGCAACAGGTCTGAATTTGGTGTTGTTGGCCCTGCTTGGAGCAGGAGGTTGGACCCCCCTGAATGACAATGACTTTTTGTCTCTCTGGCTAAGGTCACTGTAAAGTGACTGCTCTATAACAGATTATCACACTGATTTTAGAGAATATCTATAACAAGATAGAAGACAATGCTGAAGGGATACAGTGCTCCTACTAACTTTTGAGTGTTGCTTATAGATGAAAATACTTCGGACAAATCATATATTTAGGAAAACAATTTGATCAAAAGAAATAGAAGAAAAAAATAAAAAGCATTTCCCCAGAGAGGAACAAAAATATCCATCAATGAACTTAAACCTGCAGCCATGGCCTTAACCTGTTCCTTGGGAGCCCAAGCACTGTGGGGTTGCTTACTCTACAGGCATGTTCTGTGAAATATTACACTTTTCAACAAGCCTGGGCACACTCACAGCACTCATCTCCAGCACCCCCAAGCTGTGTCCTGTGCCAGCCCACCTTCCCTGTGTGAGCCACATTGTCCCAGCTCCTGCAGACATGGGGCAGACCCACATGGGAATCTCCAGCAGGGCAAAAACCTATTTCTGCTCCCCAAGGCTGGAAGCAGAAACATCTGGGATGCCTCTTTATATTTATCCCCACCTGAAACTCTGCTCCAGCTGTTTGTATCCAGAAAATACCAGTAAGAGACACACTCATCTCTGAAGACACTGTAAAACAGACACTGCTTTTTGTCCTGAAACAAGGAAATTGACACTACAGCACTTTGAGCAGCACTTGAGAGGAAGGGCCTCATACCCACAGCCTATGAACCCCAGTCACTTATCCTACATGTATATGCATGGGTCATTATCTTTCCTGTATTTCAAACCAACACTTTGCAGGAGAGCATCCATTTTCCAGAAAACATTATACAAAGGTCCTCTATTTAAACCCTGAACTTTGAGCTTAATGGCTACCTCAATCACATTCACAGGGGGAATATCTTCTTACTCAGCACTCAAAATCACCAAGTTCCTACCGACCTGCAAGAAAGCATTTTAAAACTGCTTATGGCCTCTTAACCAGCTACATTTTCTTCCTACACATAGACATTTGCAGAATGAAAATA
>NC_080597.1:3429519-3467019 GCF_027887145.1 Ammospiza caudacuta
AATAACTTGAGAGGGAGAACATGAAGGCTGAGCTGGAGAAAGAACCAGGCTGCTGGAATATTCACAGAATGACCGGGTTGCAAGAGATCTTCAAGATCATCGAGTCCAACCCATGTCCCAACAACTCAAGGAACCCTGGCACCCAGTGCCACATCCAGGCTTTTTGTGGCTGCTCTTTCCTTTGTTCAGTCCATCTTCACCACACTTTTTTCTGATAGTCCTCTCTGCCTGCTGACACAGCCCTACCTGGCACATGGGGCTGGTTCTGTAATTTTAGCTTTGTAAATAATTCCAGCACCACAACACATAGTAAACCCAAAACATAAAATCTGCAATTTTGAAAGCCACACCTTTGGGATGCACTAAGACATGGTATGGAAGAAAAGAAAAGGGAGCAAATAGAAGGGGAGCACTAAGTCAGGAAGTGTTTATTCTGCATTTTTGTGGTCCAAACTCTCCCTCTGGCGCAAGCTGTGTATGACATTTAATAGAAAAGGAGCTATGTAACCCTTTGAAAAAATAAGACATCTACTTAAGGATTGATTGTAAGCAAAATGAAAACTTAGAAGAAAAAAGAAAAAAGCTGCAGTTTTAAAACTTCAATGCTTTAGAGACTAATAAATGGCTGTCCATTTTGACTAGGTTCCAGTACCGACGTGTTGTCTCATCAGTAAATAAAGATGTTAACAGTTTACTTTTCTTGACAATTAACAAATTGTTTTTAAATATCAAGACCAAATGTTGGCATTCTCCATAAATCTCTGCATCAAACAGGTGCCCACAAGATACACTTGCCAGACTTAAGTGTATATGAAAGCCAAATATAAATGCAGTTATCATAGAGCTTTCAGTACTTAGAGCCAAATTTGACACTGATGTAATATCTCTGAATAAAGTTATGTGTCCTCAATGATGAAACTGGCTCTTCCTTTATAAACAGGTTACATAACTCAAATACAATACTGCTTTTCTCTTCAGATATCATGGAAGTAAATACTTCTCACCATTCAAATTCATTAAGCAAAGGGAGTTGTAGTTCTAGGTGAAAGAGAAGAGAAAGGCAGAGAAAGGCAAAGAGACCCTTTCCTATTATGAAAACGAATGCCCTTCACATGCTTAAAATCTTCAGTTGTACTTAATGATTAACTCTGAAAGATATTTTCTTAGTCTGGAAGTCAAATTTCTGGTGGGTGCCTTCTCTGGGGCTAAAGTTTAACTTCAAATAGAGAAAGATCAGGATTTTTAAAAATTTTTCTTCTTCCTACCTCTGTCTCCCTGTAGCACCCAGGTATTTCTTTCCCATTTCTGGTCTCTTAACCCTTTCTGGAAGCTACACACTATTCCATTCCCACCACAGCTATCACTTAGTCAGCTTAAGTGATTCCATAATAGAATATATTAAAATTCTTATCTTTGAGCTGCCCTGATGTATCATCATACAACAGGATCTGTCACTATGTTTGAACATCCTTATTTAATATGTTAGGATGTTATCTGCAATATGTCATATTGCTGTCCCTGGCTGTACCCTAATACATGAGGAAAAGCAGTGGGAAGAAAACACCCAGGCTGAGAAGGAGTGGAGGAACAAATCCTGAAAAGGAACTGGGAATTTGACAGAGTTCACAAAAGAAGGTGTAAAATATTTTCCAGTGGAGTAACATTTGGACTCTATGAAGTTCCTTTCTCCTCACTGTAGGAGGACTGAAATTATTCAATAGCAGCAGTATTTTTAAAAGTACTTTTTAAAGTAGTATTTTAAAAAAATGTGTAATAATTTTGAAAGTAGGGTATGAATGAGCTGTGTAGCAATACTCAGTGATGCACTCAGAATCAGAAAAGAAACTGAATATCCAGCAAAATTTATTGTGTAATTAGATGTTATTTGGCTATATTCCTGCTATTCCTTATTTTCTCTTTGCTGAAGAGTAAAACATGCAGTAATCAGTGTCAGCTATAGTGGTCTCACCCAGATGTGTGCAAAACAAACATGAAATTAACATGCCTTAAAATGTTGGCCCTTTTAAAAGACTACGTTGATACATTTTAAATTGGGCTAAAACATCTGTTCAGGAGGAAATCGAACAGTTACTTGTACTGAGAGAGTGAAGGAAAGAAAGGAAAAGGTAATACTTTCATTAAAAATAGTGATTACTGAAGCATTACTGACCTGTTCCCACTCAAATCAATGCTCTAATATTTGTTAGGACAATGGAACACATGAACACCCTGTGGTTGAGATTGCCAGGAAAATTCCTTTGGGCTTTGTTTGTACTTTTGATATACTCAGGTGATAGAGATAAAATAAAACCTGTTCTGATAACTCTATTTACACACGAATTAATCAAATACACATAACTGTAATTAAAATAATCAAATATTAATTGTCACAATTCAAGCCATTTTGTGTAAATGTGAAGGGCAATACTGCAAACAAGAATTTTGGTTGCATGGATTTAAGTATCTGGCAAGACCTTGGAAACTCTCAGAGATGAGCCAAATGGCAACAGCAAAATCAAACACTGGTTTTGGCATGGCATCTCTCTGGTAAATATGGGTGTCTGTGTGCTCCATCGCCTTGTTAAGGGGAAATAACTGCTGGGGAGTTCAGAGGTAGAGATGTGCATGGGTATGAACTTCAATGCTTTTTGAAAGGCAGGGACAGAGACAAGAAAGCACTCTCCTCCATGAGGGAAGCAAGGTCATTTTTCTGTGAAGAGAATTGCTTTTGTGGTGACTTCTCTCTGGAAAACAGTGCTCCCCTAGCCTGAGAGGATGCTCCTTCATAATCCCCAGAACTCTTTCATATGAGTTCAGCAACACAAACTCATCTTCCTCTACAAAAAATTACAATTTTTTACCACCAAATCAACTTGGAACCAGAGGGCCCAGGATATTTATTGCCTCTCTTGGGAAGGATATTTAGGATGTATCTTGTCTAGTGATCCTCACCACATTTTCCCTGGGCTTGGATAAGTCTGGTCTGCACCTCTTGACCAGACCTTATTCACCAGATTTGTAGTTTTTCTTACATTAAGTCTCAGCCCACTTTACTCTTAGCCAGGTAAGGGAAGACTTATCAAGAAGAACTTATCAAGAAGAATTTATCAAGAAGATTGCTTTAGAATCTAATCAGAGTACTCTGGGTACACACTCTTCCTCTCCCCAAAATCTTTCAAGGACCATCAAAAATGTCATTTTTTTTCTGTGCTCTGGTGCTTGATATATGCAAAGTGTGATTTTAAATTCATGAATATGAGGACAAATAACAAGAATAGCATGACTTCACAGTCATATTAGTCATGATCATGGTCATTAGATCAGAGTTACCTTCTAGGCTAACATTTAAATTGTACCTTGGTTCATCACATGTGGCAGCTTTGGCAGAAACCTTTGTTTACATGTTCATAAACTATCACTGCCAGGAAATGACTGTGATGTTGGGATATACATGGCATAGGACACTAACTAATTTTCTATTTATAAGCAAGCCGTTTTCCCAAGCAGCTCCAAGCCACAGCTCATATAGACTGAATTACAGGACATAGATTATGCAAAGAAAACAATATTAAAAAAAATAATAAAGTCCGAGTTTCTTCCCATTCTGGACAACTTCAAAGGTCCTTCTGATGAGCCCTTTTCTTGTCCTTCATTCCCAAAATTAGTCTCCTATGCTCTAATGACTCAATATCAAACCATCAGCACTTTTACACAGTTTTGACACCAGCCAACAAGCCAGGTCAAAAGGAGTTTCCTACAATGCTGCTGTGACTCTTCCAGAACAAGCAGAAAGCATTTCTAACACTTGGCCACCACCTCTTCCTTCATCCCTTGCTTCTCTGACATGTGGAGATTTGTGAAAATGGGGGCAGAAGACCACATTTAAAACTACAGCTCCACTCATATTCATCCAAAAGACATTTTTCTGCATACTGGCTTTTTTTTTTTGCTTTGTTTTATTTTGCCAGCACTCTGTTAGATGCAGTTCTGATTATAACCTGACCACCAAGCTCCTCAAACTGAACTCCTGCAGTGATTAAAAGTAAAGGCAGTGTGTTTATGAAAGCCAGCAAATCTGTGAGTCAAAAGAAGACACCTCACCAAAGGGTCAGAATTTGATATAAGGAAGAAAACATCCAAAAGCATGGAAGAAATGCTTCACCTTCAGTAAAGAGATTCTGGTGCTGATACAAATCAGAAATTAATAATTCATTTCTTTACAGACTTTCTACTCTTGAGTCTAAGGAGGTAAAATAACTTGAGAGCCCCACAAAGGCAGGCGAAAATATTCTATATTTCCTACCTTCTGTACATTTTAATCCAAATGACCTCAGTAGGGTGGGAAGGCCTCCCAGGCTCATGGCTGAAAACAATTTTGAATGTTCACTACAGAATTTAATAACTATTAGCTGGGAAAGAAAGGGGGAAAAAAGAAGCTACCAAATTGATGCCTTGGTTCATATATCTCAATTTGTAGCAGCATCTTTGATCAAGGGATAGAGAAAAGGAAAGTTACTCAGTTAATTTCAAATTTTTTAATAGGGTTGCAATTCAATATAATTTTCCTACTCTACTTGTCCAGCACAAGCTGTTGTATATGGTAAAACATTTTACCCTGCTTTTTTTAACATACTGTTCCTCTCTCAGATTTCAACAGAAAAGGACACAGTGGAAGGGTGAATTTACTGCAGGAGGTTCTCTTTACCTGTTGTCTGGTTACAGGTTCAGCTAATAACACATTTCCTAGTCTTCAATATAGTTAGATGGTTATACAGCCCATGTACTCATTGACATTTTTGTATTCCTTGCATAAAGCAAAATATTCAAGAGGAAAAACAGTGTTTAACAAGATTTTTTCCTTGAGATGTTCTTCAGACAGGGTTTTGGGGAGTTAGCTACTGAAGTAGTGATGATACAGCTGAAATATCAGAATTATTTTCTTATGCTAGATAGTAATGTTGCTACTGAATTTCTTTTATTGAAGACTCATTTTTTCTTTTTCTGAAGTAGTTAAAAGCCTAAACATCTTCCCTGAAGTCTGGAGTTATATCCCCGTCAATAATATTTTGAATTTTTGCAGAGTGAGCTGTTGCACAGCTCTGTGCATTGAACAATCACTTATATTATTTTCATAAAGAGTGAAAATACAGGCAAGTCTTTATTCCATGTCTTCCATTGTATGACACTACCTAATTTCACATCTTAGCATTTGAAAACATTATCTTCATAAACTTGGCTCAATTTAGTTATAAGTCAATAGTATTAGATTGATGGATCACAGAGAAACCAAGCAATACTCTGAAGCCATATCTAACTCCATTCCTTAAAAAAATAACATTATCAGCAATTAGATACTCCCTTATTGCCTTCCTGTAGTCAAACAAACCTGGAAAATCACAAAATACTCCCCACAAATAACACCTTCACACTATAAGTTGATAGCTATGGATCATCTCATCACAGTCTTGCGTTGAAAGAGCTATAGGTGAAGTGCCTGTCTTATCTTTAAAGATCAAACCTTATATTTCTTTTTTTTTTATAACACCAGCATTTACTTTAGATTCAGTCTATAAACTTCAGCAAAGGCTAATATTTACACAATTTTTTGTTTTTATTTTGCTTTCCTGAAATCACTACCAGCACCAAAGAGAGGGAAATGCCACCATAATAAAAAAAAAGTAATAAATCTATTGAAAAAACACACTGAAGTCATTTCTCAGAGGATCCTCACCATACATATAAACATAAATTCACCCAGAGAAAAATTATTATTATCTCACAGTTTTATCAGAACCAAAAGACATAACCAGATTTCAAACTGCAGTAGTTTCCTGTTACAGATACTGGTGATTCAGAATTTTTCTAGAAAGAAAGTTAATCAAAAAATAAAATTAATGTAGTCTAGGAGGACAATTTACAAAATAGCAGCCTATGTTATTCACAGTCCAAAGAAAACACTTTGGCATAGCACAGAAATGACAGTAAAGCAAAATAGAGTTCCCTCTTCTGTTTCTTTATGATATGTAAGTTTTGTAGACAACATAGTAATTGGTTTGTCCATTAACTTGATAGCAAGATCAACTTATTTACATTTAATACCTGTAATAGTTGTATACGTCTGCATAAATGTGTTGCTATGCAGTGTTTTACTGAAAAAAAATAGCAAAAAAGAAAAAAAAAAGCCAATTCCAATGTAACTATTCATGCTTAAAACAACCTTTTCTTCATTAGAGCTGCTCAAAGCTGCTCTTAAAGAAGGAACAAATCATAATCAATATAGGTGGTTTTATGAGTGAAAGAAGAGGTCAAATGAGCCCAGGCATATGTATATTTACATTTACTGACTTGGGATGATTGATGGCTTGAACTACCCTTGGAAACAGGAATAAAGGCAGAGGTTCCTGCTGTTTCATCGTCTTGAGCTGCTTCAAGCAGATCAGGAAAGGATGAATTCCTTGCTCACAGACTGATGTGCACTGTCTGTGGTTTCTATTCCTCTGGAGTCAGCCCGTTGTAGGAACCTCCCACCATCCCTAAATTCCTCATAAACCCACTCCAATGGCTGGAAGGGTTTTATGGGAGAAATGCTGCAGATGACCACTCCATGGAAGAGCAGTTTGGTTTAGCCCAGAAGCCCTACATTTCAATCTTTATGCAAGATTTTTTTCAGGAAAAAGTAGGACTGATTTTGTTAGAAAAATAAGGATGCACAGGGATGCCAACTTATCAAAATGCTTCCCTTCACAAGATGAAGATTAGGAGCAGGACCAAAGAAGATGTTGTTCCTTATAAATCTTAGATCTACTGAAGGGCAAAAAACCCCATATATTGATAGAATATAGATTAGAATAATGCTACCTCCACATACTCAGGGAAGGGTTTGGGGTTAGCTTCCTTCTTGCTTTCACACATCTGAGGGATTGTTGTGCACATCAAGACCAAATCCCAATTATTGGATACACATCCCCAGAAAAAAAATAATAATCTGCTTAAACAACTGCATCTGCTGGGAAGGACAAAAGATGTTCTGTTGCTGCATTTTGAAAAGAACATCAGGAACAAACCAGAGAGGGTGTTCCAGCTGACAGAAACAGCCCAGCAGCTGTGCTGAAGACCAACCACCTGACCCTGCACAGAGCCTCCTCCAGCACAGCTGTGCTAGAAGAACTCACCTAAGGAGAGAGATTAGCCTGATATTGATATTAATTAGGTGCCTTTTTATACTTTGTATTTTAATTTCAGTGTATTTTAATGAGACAGCAGTAAAAGACCAAACACCCAAACAAATAAACAATCCAAAATGGATTTTAAAGGTAATTGCCCTTCCTCCCTATTCTTTTCATGGACTTTCTTCTTCATCTATTGGTGCAGAAGAACACTACACCTTCCACAGCTTTTTATACCTCAATCACGCTTGAAGACGAGCCATATCATCAGCCATGTTTTAAGTGGTCTTTTCCTTAAAAGCACTTTAATATGCAGCTTCAAGTTACTGGACATTAATGAATTGTAAGAGAAATGCAGAGAAAAGTGCCAAATGTGGAAGACAGAGCTGGAAAACACAGGTGTGGATTGAAGGAAGCATCCAGACAAGGAGGACACTGAGGAAAGATTGATGCAGATGGAAACTAAAACAACTAAAGGGATTAAAAGAGCAAATGAGGAAGGAACTAGAAAAGACTTCATAAGATATTTATTCTACAGGCAAAAACTGGAGAGATAAAAGCTCCTCTGGACCATGAAGAAGAGTAGGAGAATGAAAGGTAAGATTGTCACAAGGGGAGAAGCCAAGGCTGTGAAAACATCAGAGGCTGAGTAAGAAACCTAAGACAATAGAGAAATAGAATTATGTGAAGCAGGGGCTATTGAACAGGAAACAAATAAAACAGATGAGTGAACAATGCTTCAAAAATTAAGGATGAAATTATGCTTTAGAAGAAAAACACAGAATATGGACTAAATGGGTTACATGATGCATAGATGCATGGCACAATAGGTTGAGGGTGACAGCAGAAGGAAATTATTATTTCAGGGGATTGCTGGATGATCCTTTCATGTTATTTTTTAGTAAAATCTCCTTGCTCAGAGCCTGGAGGATGGGCTGAGCCAAAGGTGACCCTTGTTTTTGTCCTAGGGGACAGCCAAGACAGAAGAGGGGTGAGTCAGTAGACAGACTCACTTTAAGAAAGATGCTTATAGATTACATGAAACTAGAGAGGGCTTGACAGGATTGCCTCAGCCTTTTCCTAGAGAGAAATCAGGTTTACTTTGGATTGGATCTCTGACTTGGGTGCAAACATGCCCTTTCAGACAACCTTTCAAAGCAGGGCCACTCCTTGCCCTGGATCAGCCTCCAGGCAGAGCAGATTGTTTTCACCTTATCTTGGAAAAAAACTTTCCAGTGGGAGGCTGTCAGCGGGGACTCAGGATGAATCCTGCAGAGCATGATGCAACTCAGGTCAGACATTGAACCAAAAAGGTGCCAGAAAAAGGAAATAACCATAAAAAACAACAACAAAAAAAAAAAACCCCAAAGCATCTCAGTAAAAGAATTAATTGCACATTCTGGTTCAGTTATCCTGGGAACAGACAGCAGCTTTTCACAATCATCATCACCATGTAACACAACCGCTGTCTTTTTAATCCCAGCTCTATAGAAAGTGCCAGTAGATTAGGGCAGCACAAATCTACTACCAAATGCTCCAAAAGAGTAAAAATGTGGTGTCCACTGTTCTGTAAAGCCAAAGAGCAAGCTTTAAAGGTGATCAACAACTACAGTGTGCCCAATTTCCTTGAACATAAGCAGTAGTCAGTCTCCCATTTTGTTTCCATTTACTTCAAAATTATGAAATTGATATGGAAAGAGAAGACTAGAAAAAATTATTGCCAGTTTGTTGTAGAAATTCATGGAAGGAATTTATGTTAATTGACACATTTACAGGAATTGCAGAGTAAGAATTATAAATAATGTTTTTTTTTAAAAAAAGCTTTTGAAAATGGATTGAGACTAGGAGGTCATTTAGGTGATAGCCAAAACAGACTCCAGAATTTCTAACCTGGGAAGAGCAGATCTAATTTTGAGATGAGGAATCCATCTGTGGCTTTGGTTATCTTAAGTCTTTTTCTTTTTTACAAAAGGGAAATTGTTTAAGAGCAGTGTTTCTGATGAAAAAAGAAATCGTATCACTGTTTAGAGTCTCATGCTCTTTA
The DNA here is from genome assembly GCF_027887145.1 of Ammospiza caudacuta. Classification (NCBI taxonomy): domain Eukaryota; kingdom Metazoa; phylum Chordata; class Aves; order Passeriformes; family Passerellidae; genus Ammospiza; species Ammospiza caudacuta. The sequence goes on from NC_080597.1 coordinate 3,438,730, forward strand.
TGTGAAAAAGCATGGAACCATGCAGTAAGTTTGTGTTTCCAAGTAATCACCTAGTTAAAAAGACAACATTGGAAAGAAACTAATGAAATTCCAAGGTATTCTAGGATGGCTGTTATATTCTGATCAGTGGTAGATTGCACTATTGACCAAGTGTCAGACACAGAGCAATCCAGTGATTGAATAAAAGCGGATACATAATCAGAGCAGAGAACTTTGCCAGGACTAGCTCTGTTCCTTTTCCTGTAATACCAAAAGAAACCTCCTCTCATTCCCCTTTTCCCTCTCTCTGCCATCCACACCCTCATTCTCCTGTAAAGTACAAATACATTTTCATTCACCTCCTCCTGTTCTCCCCCTGCTGCCCCCAGATAAAATAATGCAAGGTGCCTTAGCTGGAGACACTGATGAAATGTTGGAGGCCAAATACTAATCTGTTATCTGTTCTGTAGGTGTGAGATGTGATGAGGATGACAGAGGATCCTGCTCTGCAGGCCTTAAGTAGTTTGAGCCAAAGATATTTAGATCTGTCTTTGGACACCGCAAATCAGTTATTATGGGAGAAGGAGAGCCCTTGGGGAACCTACCTTGAACCATATTTCAAATGCCAGGGGACTTGCATGAAAATTGGGTAATGAATGAAATTCTGATTGCAGAAAAATCGCTTAGGGACGTGCCTGCTGTTGCATGCCACTGCTCACTATGTAAACCCTAAATGCTTAATGATGTAAACTTTTGTACTGCAGATTTTGTAATGCATTCTCTCCCTCAAACTGCTTTTTCCTCTTGGGCAAGGGGGGTGTCGGTTGGAATACTAGTTTTGTCCACTGGAAAAGGATGAATAATTCAGCAGCTGCTGTGATGGTTTAATAGCACACAAGACCAGGTGTGAAGGAAGTAAACTTTCTCACTGGGATGTCAGAGTTACCCTCACAGAGAAGCAACAGTACGTCTGGAGCTAAGCTGTTGCCAGGTCCTAAGTAAATATATTAACTTGCCAAGGAGAGATGTCTCTGTCATTCCACCTGGAATTTATCCTGCAGTCCTCTTTCAGGATTTAGTTCCAGTGGAAGGAATTTCTTTCTTATCAAAGGCAGAAAGACTGGGCCCTACCCTTCCTCAACCCATGAGCTTAAACCTCAAGATCCATCTGGGGCATTGCCTTTTTGCAAGGGCTTTAACAATGGAGATATTGAGGGTTCTTTCGCCATTGCCCATCCTGGATGTCTGGGTTCCTGCAGCTGAATATCAGCCACCCCAGCCCTACAGAGCTTCCTATCCATGCAGAGCTGAGCCTTCTCTGTGGCTCTGTGACACCCACTCACCTTTTCAGCTGCAGGCTGAAAGACAAAAACACACTGCCACCTTGCTCTCTAACTCTATTATGTATTATCACAGGTGTGGAGATTGAGAAGTGAAGCAGGGGAAGGGTAAAATTGGAAATTTGAGCAGCTCTGAAGAAATAAATGAAGAATTAAAAAAATCTAGGAGGAAAAGGGGACAGTTTTCCATACTGGCAAATGGCACAGATCCCAGATGGAGTAGCATGACAACTTTTACTGATCATTATTTGATATTAAATTAATCTGTTTCCTAAACTAAACCATTAACAGCTGAAGGTTTGATTAAGAAGAATTCCATGTTCCTTGCTACATTTCTCAGTATGAAGTAAAAGATGTTTTATGAGAAGGAACCTGTCCTCATTTTTCAGGCAGTTCTAGCTTTCATATTCAAATGCATAATGGAGACTTATTTCCCAAATAAAACAATTTTTTCTTCCAAGCCTATTTCACTGACCAGGCACATAAAAAGTTGCATTGTGGGCTTTTTGTTCATTCGGTTTTGTTTTGATGAATAAATATACGATCTCTCTTTTACAGACTGAAAAACTGTGTGTAAAATTGAAGCCATCTGCCTCAGACAATGACAGGAATGTTGGCTAGAGAGCAATACCTGTTGCCCAAATCTGTTGCTAAATTGCCAGTCCCCAGCAATTTACTCTGTATGCCAACAATTTTATTTTCCAGCATATCTTTTTATCCAGCACCCAGAGTAAAAGACTTGTGATCATTTCAGTGGCATGCTAACCCTGAAATGGCAAAAAAATACCTAAGGAAAAAAGCAAAATATTTGCTTTCTTTAGTTCAGGAAATAAAAATACACTGATATAAGAAAGGCTGTTCAATCAGCATAATTCCAGTTCCTAGGGCCTGTATTTCCCATCATTGCTTGAGACACAGGCATGGAAACAGTAGATTTCTTTTTGCTGTCACTAACAGATGAATTAAGGTGAATCATAAGAAAAGAAGAGGTACACATTTATCTGAACTTCTAAAAAGATCAGATTCCCTGCATTATCACTCACTGTGTGTTCACTTTGAGGATATGCGAGCAAGTGAATTCCCATGGCAAGAATGTCACCAAAAGCAAGCTTTAAATATGAACTGAGACAGTTAAGAAAAGTATCCAGAGTATTGAGTGCCAGTACTTAGAGCTGACAGATAACTGTAATCTAACATTAGCACAACTACAATCAGTGAACCAGAATTTTTTTTCTGCATTATTTTTTTTCCCATTTGATTACATGACAAGCATTCATTTTCATGTCTCTACCAGATTTGCACAGAATTAACCCCATATTTCAGGGTAATGTTGTTTTATTTGAATTTTGTTATTGCATGTGTTATCCGTTAAGTATTGTTATTGTATGTTATGGTTACAGGCCCTTAAGTATTTCTAAATATGACAGATCAGCTTACACTCCTGGGAAGCCAAATATGTCTGGGAATGTAGAGAAGACAATGGCTGGGGGGACTTGTAATGTGGCAAAGACTGCAGTGTTGCTACTGGTGGTGTCTCCTAACATGGATGGATACAGGGACTTTTGTTCTAAAGTGCAGTAGCTCTACAGCCAGCTAAAATAAAATTTACCATGTATTTGTTTTTGGTTATATTAATGGAGTTCAGCCAGGAACATCCACAGAAATAATTTATTTCTTCCACTAGTGATGAGGAGCATCATAGGATTGGAGAATCACAGGATGGTTTGGGTTAGAAGGGACCTTAAATATCATCTTGTTACAACAACAGCAGGGACACTTTGCACTATCCCAGGCTGCTCAGAGCCCCATCCAGCCTGGCCTTGGACACTTCCAGGGATGGGACAGCCACAGCTTCTCTGGGCACCTGTACCATTGCCTAACCATCCTCACAGTAATTAATTGCTTCCTAACATGCAATCTGCCTGCCCTCTTTCAGTTTGAAGCCATTCTTCCTTGACCTGCAGGCTGCAATTAGGTCATCCCAAAGACAATATCTATGGGTATATGAAAACAATAAATGTAAACCTATTTTCTGATTTGTTATTAAAATGTAATCACCTTTATTTAACCCTCAATAATACTATCCACTGTGAGCCCTCATCAGAAATTAATCATGTGACTTCACTGGAGATATGAATGGTTCCACTAATTTATTGTTTCATGATAGGCGAACAGGTAAACCAACATTTAAATGTATTTGTTGTATATATGCACTTGCACAATCTCCCAGAAAACAAGAAAGAACAGTGAGAAATATAATGGATCCAACAACAGTTGAATTTAAAAAACTGAGGGTTTTTTGTTTTTTGGGAGTTTTTTAATGCCAAGTTTCAGAGGCATTGCACTAAAAGTAGATAGTTTTTAAGGGGAAAAATAAAAAAACCGAAACAGGCAAGAAAAGATGCATCTCAGAAGCGAGCCTTTAATTAGGTATATAGGGGAAGAGGTTGAATATCAATTTAAGCTTTAATGTGTCTCTCCACCAGAGCAACCAATCTCTTTGTAGGGGTATTCAAGGGCAAACACCTAATTTCTGCTGGTGTCAAGGACAGGCAAAAATCTCAACATCTCTCTGCAATAAGCATTTTCCCCATAGACACAAGTACCACCAGGTCCAAGGGAGTGACTCCATGTGTCACAGACTGCCTAATGGGCTGATGCCAATAACCTTTCCCACTCTATCAGCACTGCCCTCACAACCCCAAGCAAATCTTTTAACGCGCACCTGCCTCAGTTTCCCCACCTCCAGAAGAGTGGAAATGCTTATCACAGCAGAGCAACAACACCAGGCTGCTGTCACGTCTGAGAGTGGCTCAGACATCCCTGAATATGTGCTAACTTGGCACAAAAAGTGTGTATTTACAAATGAAGATGTGTTCCATTGTTATGAATATTGTGTATTACAGGCTGCTTGCATTATCAATTTAAGGTGCACGAAGATTCAATCAAAGCTGTTTAAGACCTTGAAAGAGAAGCTGCTCTGTGTACATCCTGATAGGCCAAGTGTTGATTCAGCCTACAGGCACGCACAAATAATATCTCCAGTCATTAGGGTCTAGCTTTTTTAAAAAGCAGTTTTCAAACTTTGAAAAATCCTTTCTATGTGTGATCTGTGAGTTGCCTTCTACATTGGGAGCTGATAAAATGCAGGAATGTTCACATTCATGAGACAATAGCTCTGACTGAATGCTGTAAAATGAAATAGTCTCTTTCAGTTTTTCCTTTCAAAAGGAAAATTGCATAAATAATACATTTGGGCCTTGCAATACAAAACAAGCACAATAGCTACTTTACAGCTTTCATCAAAATGAAGGCCATCTTTTTCATTTATATTATGAAACTGGTAATACAATATCATCATCTCTGATTGGCTGAAATCCCCTAGACAGTGAGCTCTCCTTTCCAGATAATGCCACTCACTCCCTATGTCAATGGAATGTGTAATGGTGGGACATATAAGACAAATTTTTTGTCATTGGTTAGCAATGAAGCTTAAAAAAATGTAATAATGGAGATTTATTGAGGAATAAGCAAAGCTTCCCAGTGAAAAAAAATGTAAGACAATATCTGAAATGTTTCTGTGTTCCCTGTCAATATTTTGCTTCCACATTTGTGTTCCTCTGCATCCTTAATGTGCTCTCTTTCAAAGGGGAGAGAATATGCAATGATGGAAAGAAAGAAAAGGTGATAGAAGGTGCATCCTTAATTTCTGGGTTAATATTAGATAGATGCCACTGCACCAGACAGAAAAAAAAAACCAAAAAAAACCACAAAAACCCCATAACAACAACCAAACCCCAAAAAACCAAAACAAAAACCCAAAACCAAAAAAAAAACACCAAACCTCCAAAACAAAAAAAAGCCACCTCAAACCAAACTCCAAAATACTTAGGAGGTGTCCCAGGTGTAGTTTGGGCTCCATTCCCACCACCTTGCCGTCTCCATTCTCTCTGTTCCTTGTCTTTCATTTATTGGCCTCAGCCTTGGAGTAAACCTGACACTGAGCCCAACATGGAGATGACTGATCATACAAACCTATTCACAGCCATCCTTAGGGAATTCTCAAGCCCTCATAGTTGCAGTTATTTTGCATTTCCCTACCTCTTTCCCGCATCACAAGAGAATATGCCATCACGTCTGGGTAAGGAATGATATTTTCTTTCATGTGATCATCACCCTACCCTTCATTTGCTCTCTCCATTGCAGTGGCATTCTTGATTTCTCAGATGTATTCACAAATTGCACACCCTGAGCTGATTTTTCTCCCTCATGGTGGCCTTTAAAATAGGATGTGCTACCAGAATAAAAACCAAAGCAGAAATATACCAACAGTTTAGGTGGCTGCTGAGACACTTTGCAGAGCCGCTTCTTAGACTGCAGAGAACATGTTGGTATTTTCTGACAAGTTTAGTTCTGGTCTACTCCTGCCCACAAAGCATTCCACTGGAAGCAAGAGTAAAGTAATTGCTAAAGATGCTGGCTTTAACATGCATCAGATACAGAGAACATTTCATCAATGTCATGGAAGTAGCAAATCCAGCTCAGAATGAGCAATGTTTTGTTCTTGGTGTGGACATTTCAGTCCCTCTTGCTGTATGTTTGCTTCCTTAGTCAGGCTGGCATATGCAGAGCTGCCTTTGGGAGCCCATGGGTTTTGTCCAAGGTCTTTGACTGCACCTCATTAGGACCTTGCAAGGATTCACTGTGCTAAGGCATCCCACTGGTCTATTTAGAGACCAGCACGATGTGCTGAGTTAAAAACAAGACCTACCTGACCTGTGTGACACAGCAATTCCTGGAGAATAATTTCTCCATTACTGTGCCTTGACTTTTCCTGCTGGAAAATGAAAGCTGGCTGCTCTGCGAGTGTTTTGAGCATGACTTGCCATTTTTATTGATGGCATTAGGCCAGATATTGTTTAACTAAAGCCCAGTTGTGTTTGAGATGGGAGAGTGTGCTACTAAACTTGCTTGGTTAGTGCAAGCCCTACTGAGGGCTCTGTTCCTCCTGCACTTAATCACTCTCTCATTGATTTACAATTCTATTTTCTGCAAGGACAGACTTCCCTTGTTCTGTTTATTGAATTCAACAGTAAGGGTTCATTCTCCTTTTCCTTTCTCATTTTAACATTAGAGAGAGTGGAAGCTTCTCACTTTCAAGCTGGGAGCTTTCAGTTCCATCCCTAAATGCAGCTAGAGCAGAAATTCCAGCCTTAACTTTTTAAATTCTATTTCCCCCATCAGATGAAGAAACCCAAATCTTCCATGCAGGCACTAAATTCAGGCATTCTAAACCCACATCTGTAAATTGAACATTGACACATATCTTCTGAGCAAAACTGCAGCTATTAGATGTTATTTGAATGCCAAGGTCAACCATTAAAATTATTCCCTCTCCCACATCATTATAATATTGTACTACAAATGTCATCAGGATGGTGACATGGATTGTGAGACTATAACATTAATTTTCAGCTGGTTTGCAATTATACTTCTTTCACTGTGGAAGTGTTAGCTCTGGTTTGATAAAGAATAATGCTGTGTCAGTACCTGGGAAGGGGAATTGCAGAGGAAAGATCCCAGGTGCTGGGAACTCACCAGAAAAATCATCTTGGTCCAGGTCAAATACCATCATGTGTCAGTTGAGGTATAGAACTAAAATGTACATTACCAAATAGCCAATTTCACAAAAGGTATTTTTAGCACATTTCTGGTTCTGTAGATATTTCTCCTCTATCTCATTGGACACAGCATTCTTCACTGTTTTTGTACTAACCCCTAGAACAGTGCTGAGGCAAAACATCCTGGCTCCCTTTGCTCTCACATTCTCTCTGTCCTGATGTAGAGACCACAGCGCAAACACAGCTATTTCACAGTGAGCTTTAGTCAATTCTGCTCATCCAAAAGTTCTTTGAAGATCCACTCTTAGCAAGAGCCTTCCAACAAACAACCAACTGGTCCACTTGAGACAGACATGATATACAGAACATTACACACAATTTCAGAAGGCTTTAAGCACTTTCCCATGCAGAGTAACACCATACCTCATCAGAAGGCTTCAAGCATCTCCCCACACACAGTAACACCATTCCACTCCAGAAGTCTGCAAGCATCTGCCCTCCTTGCCCTCCAGCCCAGCCTTTTATGCCCTGCTGCTGATGCCCTGCACCTGTGTGCCCTCTGTGCCAGTCCCTTCAATGATGCTCACCTGTGGGCACAGCTGGGGCCAATTGGGGGTGATTGGGCACAGCTGGGGCCAATTGGGGATGATAGGGCACAGCCCCATCCCAATCACCACCTGATCTACAACCAGCAGAGAGGGAGTTGATTTGGAGTAGTTAATGCCCTTGAAGAAAATAAAAGTCTTTGAAGATATGTTTTAAACAGTATCTGGGCGCAGGAGGCTTAAATCATGTTAGATGTGGACTTGTCCATTCTGCTTGATGTCAAACAAAACCCCTTTTTTTCCTTAACACTATACTTATGGGTATAGAAACATATGATGGCTAGGTCTCTGTTGAGCTTGAGACAAGAGGACTCCTTGATTCAAGGAGTTACCTGTTGCATTTAGGTAAAACCTTACAAATGGAAGGCCTTGTAAAGTCATGGCTCAGAGCTGCTGCTTGGGCTAAGCAGAAAAGGACTGTGGGAAAGTGACTCAGCTGAATGAGAGGTAAAAAACCAAGTGTGCAACCATCGTGTGCTCACTTTGTAGTTTATGGTGGTTAGCTGAATTATGTTTGTTATGGTTTAAAAGTATATCACTGATAACAGGCTGACTGCTTTAAAAAGCTGGGTTTTTACAATGAAGGGGCTCTCCTTTGCACCTGCCTGTAGACCCCGTGTCACTACAGACCCTCAGCTCACAGTAACCTTGAGATGAAGTGATGAAGCTCAGTGTGGAGGCTGAGCACTTCATTCCTAGTGAGGGAAGTGGTTTTGCATTCAGCTGCACAAGCAGTCGTGTGAAAACATCTTCTTTCTCAAAAAATCTTTTCTTGTTTACACAACCCATAGCACCATTACCACTCCCTGCTAGTGATAACTCTGAAAAGGGAAACTGCAGGGCAATAGTGAAATACACTTCCTACTTATGTACCCTATGAGCTCTCTGGGGTTTTGATTGCATCCTTTACTACTGCTTTTTTACATCCTACTACTGCTATTACTTACTCAATCACCACCTCCTAATCATCCTGAAATGATGATAATGTTAACAGCAATTAACCAGCTCTCCTCTAAAAATACACTATTTGATTGTGTAACAGCTAGGAGATGTGAAGACAAATAACTTAATTACTCTGCACTTGATCTTTTCATACCTCAGCGTCGTCCTTTCCTCAGGGAGAGGCCAGAGCTCGAGGAAATATGGTACAAAATATTCTTAACATTAGCCTATGAAAATCCTGGTGAGTGGACATTGATAGCAAGCAGTCAGCTCACAGAGAGGACAAATTGTGTCTCAGCAGAACAAAACTGAATGCATGTGGAAAAACGGTAGCTCCTGAAAAGCACAATAAATTGTACCATGAACCCTCCAGCCTTTAAACAAGCCTGTAACATAATAAATCTTCTGTTACTCCTTGTTTCAAAGGTTCTCAACTCTTCTGTTGTGTCTCACATTTGGAGGTAGTACCTAAAGAGCATTTTAGAGTACAAGTTACCAGCAGGTGAGGTCCAGGCTCATCTCAGTCTCAAAGTAAAAGCCAACAAATTGTGCCACATCTCTGCTTGCACAACTGTCTTAGAAAAAGAGCTACAAAGCACTGCAGGGGCAAGGAGAAAGTAACCCCAACCCAGGGTTAGGGAAAGGGAGAGGAGGAGTTGGCAGGGACCCCAGAGAGCAGGCAGGGATTCCTGGAGGCCCTTGGGCAGGGTTAGGTGGCCAAGAGGTGATGCAGCAGCAGATGTTCAGGGAGAAGTCAAAAGGTGAGAGGGATTTGATACCAGTGAGACTCAGCATCAAAAGGTGCAAGCCACTGACCTAACACAGAACTGTCTTCTCAGTTGATGTCTCCTCATGTCTGCTCTAAATTCCTACAAAGTAAGTGGCTTTTGACTATAAACCTGTTTTTAGCTGGTGTATTTTCTAACATATATTTTTACACCTAAAATACACATAAATTTTATTGGACTTGTGTTTTCTGGACAGAGAGATCATTATTACCCATGCTGATGATCACCTCACATAAATCTGGGTGCCCAGGAAACCTCTGGAGCCAGTGCCCAGAAACCAGTTCAGAGCAGGAGCCCAAACTTGGTGTTCACCCTTTTGTGCATGCTCCAGGGCTCCTTGACTCCAGAGAGTGCCCAGAGAGTAATTTGGGAAAATTAAAATGGGCAAAAGCAACCACTGCAATATAAAAAAGAATATGTTATTGAAATTCTGATATCAAACACCATCCATGTCATTTCACAAGCAACTTTAACCCCTGGGTCACCTGTACCAGCTTCACCTAAGTAGTCACAGGTTCATTTTCACCCCTGTTTTCATCTAAATGTGTAGGTTGGACGACAAAGATAAGAAAGAGAAAGACACAGGTAAATAATTGCCACTGTTAACCATCTGAAACCAAACTGGACTAAGTTTCTTGGAGACTCTATATGTGGTTATTTTGTGGGCAATAATATGGAGCTTTTTCTGGTTTTGGCCTTTGCTCTCATAATCTTCCAGACACTCTAGAGATGTCTGTCACCATGTCAAAGGCAAAAAAGCCTCTGCTTTTCAAGCCAATGCTCACACTGGACATGTATATCATAACAGATCAAGTAGAATACCATGGAAATAGTGGGGAGGTGCCCATAAATACAAATTATTTTGGGGGGAAAAAAGATAGAAGGCATTTACTGGAAATGGGCATCATATATTTCCATTTCCCCATGTTTAAATCAGGACATCACTTATTCCAAACTAATTCTGAAAATACCGTATACTATCTGTTCACTTTCCTGCCTTTGTTGGGTGGCTGAAAATGTTTCACTGACACTTCCAGGTGAAGCCACATGGCCATTTGACTTCAGTGTTTTTACATAAAACTCTACTCATTTTCTGTTTGGGGATCAATACATCAGCCACCTCCAACAGCAGCTCACAGAAAAGATTGGAGAGCAGCTTGTACATCAAAAGCTAAGTATGAAAAAAAATTAACAAGGAAGAAATTAAATCATTAAAACTCAGCAGTATTTTCCCCAAAATATTTCATCATAATACTTCACTCTATCTTGCTGCTCTAGACCGCAAAGCACGTTGCACAGGATGATAAATTACATTATCTTCATTTTACAGATGGGAAACTGAGGCAAAGGAAAGCAAATAGACTTTCTCAATGAATTGATAATAGGAAACTTATTTTCTGACTCTCAGTCTGGCAGTCTATTCAGTAGACTATCCTGTCTTTAATTCCTATTTGAAAAGGGTGAAAGAAATAAATGTGCTGTTATGTTAGCTTTTGCAAATCCATTTTCCCTTAGCACCAAGACAAAAAAAAAAAAAGCAAGAGTCAAATGCTTAAAATAGTTAAAAATATTAAAGCACACAATAAGACTATTTAGTTGCATTTACAGCTGGCAGAAGACTCTGACATCCTATTTTTATTTCATATTTTTTATAGCTAAAGATTTCATTGTACTACCTGAAAATCATGGTAGTTTGCCAACAAGCTTGCAGCTTCAAGTGCTCATTTTCAAGCCAACTGTATTTGAAAACAATGTTTGGCACTGAAAATAAGCAGAGATATAAGAAAAATATTAAAATCGCTATGGGAGTGACAGGAAAAAATGGAGTGAGACAGATTCCTCCAGCCTGATCCTTTATGATTCTTTTCTAGTTATTGAGTATATAAATTTCAATCCCCTAGTACAGCTGAGGGGGGAGAAAAATACATGATTATCATATCACTCAAAGCTGCATAACTTTAAAATCAACTCCAATATAAATTCACTCTCTATAAAATGACTTTTAATATTCTTTTCCTTAACATAAGTATTAAATTTTGTATGATTAAAAATTTATTTACTCTCTCTTCCTTAATTTAGATTTTTATTTGTTATCATTGCCATTCCCATCTGATCTCAACAAAATCTCTCTGTGCTTTATGGCAAGAGTGTACCACTACCTGTGACACATCACTGGGCTTTGAAAGCTAAGCCTTAAAGCAAATTAAAAGTGACCACTCCAACCTCAGACAACGTGAATTATGCTGCTGTTTCACAAAGAGAGAAAGGGGAGAAGGCAAGGGAAGTGAGAATCCTTTTCCTACAATAAGAGCCTGTTACCTAATTTACATTGCGACCCACTGGGATTTTGTCATATTAACTCACCCTGTTGTTTTGTAGCTCACAGGGTCTGAATGTGTCCCAAGAAAAGTAAATAAAACAAAATAAAGTGAATATCATACAGAATTCTGTTCACTCAGAACATCACACCTGAATACTCTTCTCTCCAAGACAAGGTAGCTCAGCCTGTGCCTGTACCAATTACAAAAGGAAGTCTAAAAAATCCTAGAAACCTAAAAACTGATCTGTGATAAAATATAGTCAAGTAAATGCTGGTAGGAACATGGCCATAACCACCAGTGAACCAATATCCTTTGCAGTCCATGAGAGTTGTTTTGGGAAATGACTTGGTGTTTGTCAGTACTTGTATTTGTCTACTTCTTTTGTGAATGACTTTTCCAGTCATTCACTCTTAACTTGAATTTTTTGTGCATGTTTTTCAGAGGAATATAAGGGAATAGAAGGAGTGAATCATTATTTTAATCTAGGAGCTGTTCACTCAAAAGGTGCGTAAATCAGATGGTTTAATTGTTTCATATTCCTGCTCTCAGTGCCCTACACACATTCACACACCACACCACCTATTGCAAATTATATATGTTTCAGAAAAAACATAAGAATGCTCATATTGGAATATGTCTTTCTGATCCACCAGCAGTCTCCCAAGCAGAGGAAACCATGGCATTTCCTAGGAAAAGCATCCCACAAGCTCCCACATCCCACCATCCCACATGCATGATATTTCCAGAGCACATGGACAGTGTGGGCTGTCCTAATAGAATCCTGAATGCACATCAGCTTTTACTGTCCGCCACACACTGCAGTAATTTTTGACCAAACTTTTTCAGCTGTGAAAAAGCGCCCATAAAATTTTTCCTGGCTGTAGAAATTCACCCAGGTGGCTGCTCCAGGTTCCACCAGTCCAGCCTGGAGGGAGCAGCGTGCCTGGCTGGCACATCCCTGGCCTTCTGCTCCCTTTCGCAGCTTACCATGGAAGATTTAAACAGGCCCAATAGAAAAGTCAGATTTTGAAATACTCAGCTCCTGCTCTGAATGGAATAGCTTTTCCCTGCACATCAGGGAATGGGTCCACATTAAAGAGAGCCAAGGATGCCTCTCCTGGAACAGCAGCTCGCTCAAGTTCCAGTAAAGACCATCAAGAAAAGCCCAATTTGAAGTCAATGTCCACATTTTCACCTTAATATAAGCTGATTTTGGCTTACTGTCTCTATGTACACGTAATATCAGATTTGTCATGGAGTCTTTATAGGAGATATATTTTAAGCCCTCTAAACTGCATGAAAAACCCAAGGATTATTTTTAAGAGCTATGCTCTTTTTCCTTCACTGATCACAGTTAGAGAAAATCATAAAGGCTGAACTATTCTTGCCAGCTTTATTGTTTGCATATATTTCAAATAAAACTTTTATTCTGTTTAAAAACACTTTGATGTTGCTTTTCATGCATCTTTCTTCCTTTGTAAGAATGTTATAAGAAATTATTTTGAGAAACACACACACAAATGTGCAATATCAACATTGCCTTTGTGTGTGAAGGATGCTTCTGAAGAAGGTGCAAAGGAACAATTCCCCTCCAGCCCTTGAAATGTGGCTAAAATATTAATTAAATATGATAATTAGTCAAATTGTTTAACAGTCCAAGTGTTTGTCTGCTTCCAACCCAACGGAAGATGGTTTTATTTTGTGGTCCTTAGTTTTAGACCAATGAAGTTCACAGGTTCTTTTGAGGAGGATATTCACAATTTTAGGTATCCCACAGCTGGAAAATAATCCAGTCCCATTGTTCAAAAATTCTTGGGTTATTCAGACCATCCTGCATGCTCTTTATATTAAAAAAAAAAAAAAAATACACAGTTTGTGTACCAGCCTGGAAAAGAGGAGGCTGTGGTCTGACCAAATTGCAGCCTTCCAGTGCCTGGAGGGAGCCAGCAAGAAATATGGGAAAGACTTTTTACAGGATCATGTAGTGACAGGACCAGGGGGAATGGCTTCAAACTGAAAGAGGGTAGGTTCAGGTTAGATTTTAGGGAAAATTTCTTTACTGTTCTGTCTTGGACAGTGGACAAATGTCATAAATTACATTTCAAAGAAATAATATTCCAAAGACAATGTTCTCCCCTGCCTTAAACTGGTGTGGGGATAGGGGTGTGTGGAATTCAAGGCAAAGCACACTCTGTAATGAGGGGCTGTAGGAAAGAATGGGTGTCATTGTGGTGAAACACTGAGGGAATGGGGTGACCTTAAAATGCCCTTGGAAAGGGCCAAGAGCAAGGCAAGTTCTCTAGGAAGGAACCAGATATTGAGCTGCAGGATTTGAGATTACTCTGGATGGGATCTGAAAGGAGTAAGGGTAAAACTACTGTGAAATTTCTGCATCTCTGCACACAGGCCCCAAAAATGTGTGTGCAGCTGGATGACACAGTCACCACCAGGAGACTGAAGAGAAGATATTGTACAAGTCACAACTGCCCATGGCACTCATGCCACGATCTAGTTCTTGATCATAGGCAAATGTGTAAATGGAGCTATTTTCACAATGAATTAAAAAATTACAATATAATAGCAAAACAGGTCGAGCCGAGGAGTTTTAAAAATAATTACAGTGTGATATTAAATATTTCATTCTCTTACCAGAGTAGGGTGAGATGACAGATAGGAGATGAAATTTTAAAGTTCAGTCTGTCTATCTACCCAGAGCAGCTCTCTCGGCATTTACACCGTGGTCATCACTGCTCTATCTGAGGAGCTATCAGAGCACTTGTGAACTGGGGAGTTAAAAGAAAAGACCTCTTTTTATCTCAAAGGTCATGTGGATGCTATAAAAATACAGATATGCAGTTCTATAAAATCTTGCAGGCCAAAAGGTACATCTATTAAAACAAAACACGTGTGCAGATCAGTGTTTCCCTGCTCCAGCCTTCCTGCAGGGACACAGCTGAGCTGTACAGAATATGGGTCCCATTACTGGGGAGGAAGCAGCTAAATCTATTAATTTATTAATTTCAGTTATTTTATTTATTTCATATTTTATTTATTTTTATTACTGCTATTCATTAATTTCAGTTACCTTATTTCATATTTATTTCTTTATTTATTACTACTATTCATGCTGCTCTGCTGGTTCAGTTTAAAATATGCAAATAGTAGAGAATGTCCTGTCAGGGAAAGTTGATTTGTCTCTTGTCCTTAATGGGACACCCAGAGAAATTCAGGCAGCAGCAGTTCCCCATCCCATGAAAAGCAATCCCAGCAATGGGCTGTTGTACGTGACTTGGGACAGCCTTCCAAAATTTCTCCTTTCAAAGGCATCCAAACTATCACTGATGGTAAAAAAAATGGGAAGGATCTCCTGTCTTTCGTGAATCTGGTCAAATGCAGAAGGAAAAAGCAAGGGGAAGGCAAGACGAGTATTTTTTTAATGCAAATATTACCCTCCTCTTTTATAATCTTTAGCAAACAGGCTTGACACTCAATAACCCAATTAGGTAAATGGAAATTTTTACTCAAATTATGGCTGTATAATCAGGCATAGTGAGGAAGAAGGTGACAATACAATTGGGAAGGTATCAAGGAGATTTTGTTCCCTTTGTCAAAAGGTTTACAAGCCCCTAACAGAGACATATTGAAAAACCTTAATTTAATCTTCCCCAATTGTTAAAAAGCATCTGTAAAGAAATTTATTTGAAGCCAAGAACTTATGAGCAGAAATGAGCCCAGTTTTCACAAATACTAAGATCCCATACTCTCACTGATTTCAATCAAGCCTTAGGGAAGTTCATGATATGGGAAAACAAAACGTCCACACACACGCAGAGGGGAAAAAAAAAATAAAAAGCACTCTTGTGTTATGACATTAAATTCTAGGTCTAATGTTGTGCTGGGAATAGTTATTTACACTGCTGGCAAATTTCATATCAGAAATCCTAGTCCACTGAGAATACTCTCCCCAACACTCTTTCCCCCCCAAAAAAAACCCTAAAACACTATGCATTTAAAATTACTTTTTTTTTTTCTGTGTATGAAGTTTCATTAATTGTATTTGTGAATACCTATATATGTGTAGATTTACAGGTCAATGTATAGAAATCTGTGGCTATGTATCACATGTGATGAAGTGGAACTTCACATGCAGACATAAACCGTGTGCTGTTGAGGCATTTGTGTTTATCTGAGTCCAATTCTTGTTGGTAACAAAAGTAAAATCTCAGAGCACTTATTTGTCTATTTACCTATGGATTTAGGTTCCCTACTTCTCATACTCAGACACTGTTTCCTAGATCAGGTAGCTGAGTCACAGAACCAAATAATTCTCAGAGATCAGGAAAGCAATATAAACTCGTGGTAATATCACAAGACAGGTTAAACATACATGATAGATTACAGTGACATACCCAAATACTGGGTTATGCAATAATACTTTTGGTAGCTAGGCAACTTTTCAAAATCCTTCTAGTTAATTAATTCAAAGTCACAGAGACTTACATTTCTAAGTAACTTAACTACTTGTGAAATGTTTCCTAGCCTAACTTGTCAAAATGCATGTCATAATAAACTTGAGCCAGTTTAAATCCTGAGGTATCTTTCTGATGTTTAAACAGCTGACTGTTTCACTGCTACCTTTTCTAATTAAACTGTACATTCTGAAAATAGCATTGTGACAAAACATGCTAATTGCTAATGTTTGAGTGACCTCCTGAGACTGGCCATATGTTAGGAAACACTGCTTAGCAGGGACTCGTTTGTGTGCTGGATTTGACAGAGGTATTATGGAAATGGAAAAGCCAAGTGTTCACTACTCCTGGAATGGAAATAATTCTGGACTCTTCAATGTACTTAAAAATATGGGTTCCATCTGCAAAAGCAGCCTGACTCCATTCCCACTGCAGTCAGTGACTGTAGGTCAATGCTCCATGCTTTGGAAAAACCTCACTGTGACGATCACAAAGGATTCACTTCCTAATGAGAAGTTCCCCTCTGAGCCCTAGTAGAACTTGGATCAGTAACTCCATGGTCACACCGGTGCTCTCACACTTCGCAGGGCTCCAGTCTTTAAATAAGCACTAGCACAGTTAGTGACTTCTTCTGCTTTTCCTTGCTTCTACGTTTAGTTTATTCACAATTCTACGTTGTGCAGGATAAATACAGCAGGTACAATGATTATATCCAAAGTTCCAAATAATTCTCAACTCCAGTAGTGTAAAATAAATGCACATACCATTTTATTTGGTTTGTAAAGTAATTGTAAGCATTTACTATAGTAAAACACTAAGTATCCTAAGCACAGCACCCTGGTTGCAAGTTACTGCTCCCATACCTTACCTTGGAGCATCTTCATTGTTTTACATTCAGTACCTGTGTTTCATAGCAGTGTCCAGCAAAACCATGCAAGAGGTTCATTAATGTCATGAGAGAGAGCTTATTGTCAATGGAACAACTTTGCTTCTTTAATGTTCACAGTGTGAGCCTACAGATAATACTTTTAATGTGAGCTCGGCATTTTTGATGGTCACTGTATTTTGGAATCATCAAAATAGTGTTTAGTGTTTAGCTCCATCCAGTTTTGCTCCACCTGCTGAAATGGCCATCCTCTTCTGGGTCTCCCACACACCCTCTCAAGGTATGCCAGCCAAAGTCCAAGCACTGCAGAAGTTTCAAAATTTATTCTATAAATGGAATTACATGCAAAATAATTTGACCCATAGAAGAATAATTATTTGCAAAAGCAAGCCAAAGGCATGGTCTTCACCAGCATAATTGAATGTATTCTTAACCAGTGTTAATGCAACACTAAAACTAAGGATGAGATGGAGTAGGGGGAAGAGCAGATTTGGGGGTACATAGGAAGGAAAGCAGCAGAGAAAAAGGAGAAGTGGAGGGTCTGTATCATATACATTAAGAGATTAAAAGGAAAAGCCATTGGTTGTTAGCATTCAACCCTAATATTATATTTTACCAAAGAGAGAACTAAAAGACATTAACTCATGTGTACTTTCTGATTTGTAAGTGTCATGCTAAGGGTTAGAAGATGAACAAATAAAGGATAAATCTATTTGGAAACTTTTGTTTGAACTTCCTTAGCATGTCTTTGACAGCAAAGCCAGTCCTTATAAACTCTTCCTACAAGGACTTTAATAAGACATTTTAAAGATAAATGCTCACAAAATATTAGCACAGGGAAAAATCGGAATTTTTAATCATGAAAATTTTCACTGCAAATTTAATTCTAAAGCTTACAAGCATCTGTCTGACAAAAAATTCATTCCTGTGCCATAAGCAAATAGAAATAACTTGAAACCAAAGTCAGTCATTTTTTCACAGGTTATCCATATTAAGACCATATGCTGAAACAGAGAGGTATGAAAGCTATGTGAAACTATGAATACACTTAAACTATATACAAATAATAATCAGAAGGAAAGGTTAAATTTAAATAATTATTCACTGCAGCAAAATCAATCCCTAACATGTTTCTGGAAAATATTTTTGGATTAAGTTCTATGATGACGAGCTTTAATTTCACCTTGCATGTATAGTTTGATTTAGTTGTCAATAATTTTAGCTAGCCTCTTAACTAAAGTTGTGATGTTTAGAATCACAACTTTACCGCACTTTTTCATTTGTCACCTGAAATAAATGCATCCTTTCCTCTTTAATCCCTTCTGTTCATTGAGATGTCCCATTTCTTCATTCTCAGAAAGAAAAATAAGCAAGGCAGATTTTTGTTCTTTCTACCTTGTTTCATTTCTATCAATATACTTCAGGTTTTTGGTTTCACAGAGGGGCTTGGGGGGCAGCCCAGCTCCTGAAGGGCAGGTTCAGAGATCACATCCTAAATTATGGTCATTGCTACAGAATTTAGTGAAATGCTCATCAGGACTGCAAGTGTTCTCAGCAAGCATTCTAAGCTTACTAGACTAATTTTTCAGATTCAAACATGTAATCAAGTTTTTTATGAAGTACCAACTCTTCAGTGCCAGCTCCACACAATATCCAATACAGGTGACCTTCCACCATAGATTATTTTGGTTTTTTTCCAGTGAAGGCAAACTACTCCTCTAATTAACCCCTTCTCTTAAGAGATGTAGACACCCAACCAGTTTACAAATCCACCAATTCTCTTTTCTAGACCCTTCCTCTCCTGCCTAAGTCAGGATCTGAGCCAGTTTCCTTCTCATGGGTGTATCACCCCCGCTGCAGACTCAACACCCTCCATTTGTAACCAAGCACTGGGAACATGACCATGGTTCTATCAGAAGGTCAATAATTTGGTCATCAGCTTTGGCTTAGGACTCTAAACCCTCATGCTCAAACTCCTTCCCAGACCTGAGATCCACTTTGCTGTACATCCATGTCAATTGCTTCCCAGTTATGGCAACTGTCCTTCCCTCTGGCCTTGACCTTGTGCAAACTTATTCCCTTTATATTCATGCAAAACACTGCTGTGGAGTCCATTATCTGAATTCTGCTCTTTTAGGACGGGCCCACGTAATTTCTCTCGCTGTGCTCTTTGGTTCCTCCTTTCTGCTGTGCCAGACAGGAGCTGTTTGTTTTCCCCCCGCACTGTGATTTCTCTTTCACCACCAGGTCACAGTGCTCTTGTTTATAAGCCACTTGTCACATTTCCAGGCTGCCAGTGTATACTTTCTCTAATGGCCCATTATACACAGCTTTAGAAAGAGTTCTCCACACACACCCACAAAGCCATGCCAATTACCTTCCTTCTTTTAAGCTCTTCCCAAGGCACCCAAAAAACCTCTTGCTTCAACATTAAATTACCATGACCAGAGATTTTTTTTCTCTCCCCTTTGCCCATCCCCACAGCTTTTCTGGGTCTGTGCAGTGTGTGTGTCCTGTGACCACAGCTCCCAAGAGCTGCAGGGATGCTGAAAAACGTCATCACCAAAAATAAAAACCTGTATGAAAAGTAAGGCAAGGGAGCAAGCCTCTTCCTTACACTGTTGGAACACTTGACATAAAGGCAACAAGGAAAATGCTAACTTATCCTGTCATGCAAACACCAGAAAGTCCAAAAACAATAGTAACTCATCAGACCTTACATTATTTCCCTCAGAGTCCTGCATGTGCCTGTATTTTCCTGCTTTTCTCTGTGTTCTGTAAGCAGCTGGGACTTGAAATGAGAATGCAGGTTCATCTCTTTCAGCCGTGTAGATATCTCATCACCGCAGCATTACTCCAAGTAATGAAACACAGACATTAATTCAAAGTGTTACTACCTCCCCCAGTCAGTCCAGAGGCACAAAGCAAGACTGCAAAATTTCTGCAGCGTGTATAATTTACAAGATGTTCTTAAATTAAGAAAAAAATATAAAAGCCTATCTTAATAGCAAGTGCAAGATCTGATGTCTGAGAAATATATTCTAGTCTGCTTCAAAATGTTGGCATTTTCAAGACAAGACCATTTAAAGGGCATAACCTAATGAATCATTAGCACCAAAGCCCATATAAATTAAAACTATAATAAGATGCTTTTAGAATCATCACCCCCCCCTTTTTTTTCTGTCCACCCTTGTTATTTCACTTTCAGAGAATATCCAGAAGTACATTTACTTAAATGTCTCTTAAAAATGGCTCACTCTGATAGATTTGATGGACTCCATTTTTCTTCTGTCACAGGAAATAAATTGGACCTGGTGTTTTTAAAGAAGAAAAAATGTGTCAGATCAGATTCCTATTCTCAGTAGAAGGGGAAAGACATTTCTCTCATTATCAGGATCTACCCTAATTTCAGATTAGGTTTTACATGATATGCATGAATTCATATATTTACTTTCTTTCTACAGGTGTCTACATAAGGTAATAGCATCTATGTTGACACATTGATATTTTTGTGAGGTTTTCTGAGAATTAAATAATCTAGAATATGTTCTTTTCAGGATTATATAAAGATTTTGTAATATTCAGGGTCATTTAGGGAATGGTCCAGGGAAGAAAAAAGCAAAGGAAAACAAAACAAAAAGGCCCACAAATACAAACAATCCTCAAATATTTTAGCTCTGACTGGTCTCAGCTCTGGCCCAGCCTGCCTTTGTGGACAGAGAAAAAGCCACAGTTCCCAAATTCTCAGAGAACCCTGGGGAAGGAAGACTTGACCACACTCCCAAAGGCAAGATTTGATCTGAGAAGGAGCAGAACTCATTTCAGACTTTGAAATCTTTCCTGAACTTTATGTACAGCCCATCCACAGCAACTGACAAAGGATAGAAGCTGTCCTCCAGTGTCACACAGTACAATTTAATATGATGGAAATGCAAATTACTATTTTCTGAATAAGCTCACATTGTTTTTTTGGGGTTTTTTTGACTCTCATATTCTTTTCCCCTACTCCCCAAAAGGAAAAGCAGTATCTCCATAAACTGCTTCCTAAAACACAACCAAATCACTATGAAGGATGGAGACAAAGAAAACTGTTCTTGGGAAGTTTACTTTTAAAATCTTGCCAGCTCACCTGAATAAATTTCCATATGTGATCCTGTGCAAATTAGTTCTCTTTGATTTAACTGGCCTCTGCTTTCTTTTTTAAAAATTTTTTTGCACACAGACAGTTTTTGGGACTTTTTACCTTTGAAACACAGATGTCTGCAAAGGTGGAATAAAGCTAATCCTGGGACAGAATAAGCAGAATCAACAAAAAAAGCCTTAAATGTTTGAGGTCACGTATCAAATATAGATATAATAGATATAATTTTAAAATACATTTAATTTCTACACTGGTTGCATTGACAAAGCTGCAATCTGAATTTCTCACCCTCTACCAAAGGTTAAAGATGCCAACATTTTAGGTTTGGATCTAGAATGTGCTAGATGTTGGGTGAGAAAACTGAGGGATCAAAAAAAAAAAAGAAAAGAAATTTTAAAAAGGCAATCCAATTTAGGAGTTCTAGTTCTAAGTAATTTAGTTGCTTTCAGAAACCCACCCACATGGAAAAACATGAAAATGAGCACCTATAGCCTGGGTGCTGGTACACCCACTTCACCAGACTGCTGTTAGTCATTTCTAGCAAAGCCTCTACAGCACAAGCCAGCATATGAGCCCAAATATTCCATTCTATTCTGTTTTCATCTTCTTACACATTACTGACAACTGAAAGGTGAAAGAAGTGCAAGCTAAATAGAAGTACTAATTAAAGGAAAATATTTTCATATTTGTTTTGATTTGAATGGTTTAAGTGGGATGAGCAGAAGCAAGAACTGACTGTATGGAGAACGGGGAGGGGACAATAAGGTTTATTTATGAGAGATTTATCATTGATTCTTTAAATGAAACAACACTTAATTATGATAGGTTGGGAATAGTCTCACACTGGCAAAAAGAGGTGGATGGACAAATTCAAATATTCTGCTAATTTGTGGATTTTCCTGTTTAAAAAAAGAAAAGTCAGAATGAGCTGCGCCATCTCTTTGAGATCGTTTTCCACTAAGCAGTATTTCACAAATGTGAAATGTCCAGGGAATGTGGAATTCCACACAGTGTAACATCTCTCTCAGGATGCAGGCATCCATCTCTCCTGCTTCCCTGCCAAGGGATGGGTCTCTAAAGCACTGCAAGGCTGCCCTGCCAAGGAGTAGCCCTCAGAATTTGGAGAGGCTGATCAGAACTATTTTAGTCAGAACCACAAATCATTTCATTTTCCCAAAAAAGGAAGAGAATTTCATAAAATTGATCTGGCAAGCAAGATCATGAGCCTAAGGAGAGCCCAATTAAACTCAACTGATTCTCTCTGATGTGGCAGCAAAGGGGAAGAAGCACTTAAAGGAAAACTGAATCATAAAATAAAAGATAATCTGTTCACTACACACAATTACAAGGAAGAGTAAATCATTACAAAAAAGGCTTAAATATGTAATCTACTTCATTCATTTTTCTCCCAAGTATAAACAAAATGTCTTTATCCAAAGTTTTGAGGGCTTATAACTAATTAAAAATATTCATAACAAACAAAATTACTTGCTCAGTCCAAATAACTCCTTGCCCACATAAATCAAATCAGCCCAGAATCACAAAAAAAATCCCAGCTTGCCTCATGCTCTTCAACCCTCAGCAAAAGCTCAGCAAAAAATAGCTATGCAGCATGTTCTGAAAGTTAAATTTGGGCTATTTTGGACCTCAGGGAGAATAAATTCTGAAATCAAAGAATCTTCATGGAAACCCCCTATCACCATTTCCTTTCTATTAAGTGAGAAGCTCGATCATTTATGCATCTCTGCAGATGATATGCATGGTAATACACAGATCCCTAAAAAAAATAGCCTGCTGAAAGGACCAGCTTTATAATAAGGAGATAATTTCCAACAACTTTCACTCAGCTTCGAGCAGCAAAGAGCAGAGGTGTAACATCCTACAGCCAGACAGTCGCAATCTGCACTAAAGTCAGTGTCTGAATCATTTTAGGTGTAGGTCACACAAGTTTGGCAAAGACCCAAGCATAAAATGGAAAAGGTGCACGCAGGGCTTAGCTGCCATGTTTTGGCAATGAGAGACTGAAAAACATCTTTTGGCTTGAGATGGGCACTGGGTCAGGTTTTTTCAGTGTTCTCAAGCTCCAAGGGAATTGGTACAATATTCAAATCCCCACCAGGTAAGAAGCATATTTTGATGGCCTCCCAAAGGCTTTTTGTGAGGTCCAAGCCCACAACCTGGACTCTCTGATTTTGGGTAGCATCTCAACAAAACCTCAGTGTTGAGAACCTGCCTGTTTCTCTCTCCCAGTTTACTCTCACCACTCTCACTCTTGCCTGGGCTGAACCTTGACTATTTTATTGCCTTCCACACATTTGTCTCCAACACTCACTGAGATCACATGAAATAGGGAGAAGGAGTTGAGTGTCGCTGGATTTTGCATCACTCATGCAAACTGATTTCTGTATGACAGCAAATAAAAGTGTGTGCAAATCCCAGACTACAGGTCAGTCTTCCTCAAGTTCATCAAATTTACATGGCTACGCATAATTCACATAATTTTGCTGAGATGGGGCATAGTTGATTAATACAAAACCCACCTTTTGTTGTCAGAACATAACCTAAGATTGCCACAATTGAAAATACATCATCTTTCATAAACTTCTGTAATCCAATTTTATTAATAACCTACAGCCATAAAACTGGTATCAGATTGCCAAGATGCCAAACATCAAAATCTAAGAAAGGTGGACATTTTCTAGTGTTTTCAACTGTTTACTCATATATTTTAGTGATGAAAAGCATTGTTTCTGTAACCATCATCCAACATCTTGCAATAAGCAAAGTGACTCATTTCAGAGCAGTACGTACAGTGAGAAAAGTAAAAAAAAAAAAAAAAATCTGCTTAACATATACTTGTACTTACAGTGCACCAGAGAAGAGTCAAAGCCATAAAATTAGACTTCAAACTTTGCCAAGGACAGAGGGAGCTCACAGCCACTGTTCAAAATGAGAAATATTTAATTATGCAGAAACTAATTAATATTAGAATTACAGCCTTTTCCTTATGTAGGTCTTAATCCACACTTTGTCCACCTCTTACTCTGAAGCTCTTGCTCAAACAAACACGTACAGACTCTCCTTAAAATTTCATATTCCAAGAGGATCTTTATACCGTGACCTTATTCTGATTATTACTCCACGGTTTTACCGTCCCATTTGTTCCTGAGCAAAAAGCATTTAAAATTCCAGAGTAGCTTCACAAACTTCACACGTGGCTGGCAGTGAACTCCTGGGTTTCCAAAGGCTTTTTCTGATATATGATGCCATGGGAGCCAGAGATGTACCCCTTCAGAAGTGGGAATGGAGACAGCCCTTCTGAAATTCACTGTCAGGGGCACACACTCCTCACTCTGTGCCCAGGAAAATGGACACTGAGGGGAAGCACAAAGCACAGAACCCTCTCATGTTGCTCAAAGGAGCGTGGACAGCAGCAGAGCAGAGATCTTGCAAGAATCTGCACAGTTCCTAAAAGTGGTGGAGGTGGAGGTTCAGCAGAAAGACAGCTGCCCATCTGGGGTCATTACCCAAATGTGCATGGCCCCAGTTTTATTTTATTTGTTATAAATCATGCCTGAAGTTGACAGGTAAATTAGTATCTGAATGCCTTAGTGTGGAGAGATAGAATGTAAGAAAATAAAGATAGTGCAGAAGGTATCTCATCCCTGAGGAGTTGCAGCTGTGCTAATCACCAAAGATTAGGAACAGCCCTGCCCTTAACAGGCCACAGCTGTGTCCAATGAGGAGACAAGTGCTATAAAAGAGTGGGTGAGAAGCGGAATGGAGTTTGTTGGTTGTGCTATGAAGAAGAAGATGGTGTCAGTGCTGTGAGGAGTTGCCCATGAGAAATCACCGAGAAGGTATGGAACTTTTGCAATAAGGTAACAACACCTTAGCAGTCTCAATTTCAAAGACAAAAAAAATGCTATGGATGCAGCAGATCTCCACTAATTTATCTGAGCACACTAATTCAGGGCTGGAAACAATGAAACAGCCACAGCTCTATACACCAGTTTCTGTGTGTCTATAATTTAGAGGTACCTAATGCACTCTATTTTAAACTTCTCTTTTCAGTTGTTTCTAGCTTTGCTAGGCTCCCGGAATCTGCACTGAAATTTTCTGCAGCAAAAGTCTGCCTCAGGCTTCCCTTCTTCCCCTTTTGTTTTCTGAGTTTCAGTTAAAACTGCTTAGCTATTTCTGAGAACAAAGAACTAGGAGAAAAACGTGTTGTTTTGTCCATTGTTTTAAAAAAATATATCCTGACTGTGAATCTCTACCGTCTCCTTCTTTTGAGTGGGATGTAAAAGGTCACATAAAAAAATCACCCTCATGCTGGGGACACGAGCCTTACATCCCTGTGAAAAGCTGCCCAAATTTGGCAAAGTTAAGAGCCTCCCAGGGATTCTGGCTCATATGCATCAGGAGAGACTTCAGAGATTAACTTTTATATTTTCCCAAGATTCAGCTGCCACTTAAAGGCTCTAATCCTTTCCCTGTTCTTCTTGCTCCTGTCTGCCTGAGCTGCCCTGTGGCCATGCCTGTGGCCTGAGAGCAAACTCCCCGTGTGTCTCACCTATCCCCACCTGGGCACCCCACAGGCCCTTAGGGAAGGGGCTTCAGAGCTCTGCTGTGCCCCTCAGCTCAGCCTTTCAGGGGCAGAAAATGAAATAAAAGGCAGAGAAGAGCTGCGGGATGTGAAAGTGAAAGAGCGAAGCACCAAGAGACAGCTAGGTGAGTTAAGGCAGACAAAGACAGCAGTCAAAAAGGAGCAGGAGAGTCCTACAGAAGAGAAAGGGTAAGGAAGACAATGGTACAGCCAGAATTTAGGAGTCCTGCATTGTTTGCAACAAGTATTATGAAAGTGGGCATCACATTGCTGGGTGTGCCACTGGCATCAATGATTTTCTGCAGTCTGAAGATTCAAAATTGCTTTAAACAATCAAACTCCATGTGATTCACAATTTTAAACTTCTTTTTTATTCCCCCTTTTTTGTTTTTTCAATACAAGAGCTAAATTAAAAATATATGTGATGAAAAGCCAGGTATGCTGGTATTCCATGCAGGAAATACCAGTATTATTGTATTTACATACAACCTCCATTTACTTCCCTTATGAATACAAATCATTACACTGCTTTTAGCTTTTAATAACACAATCACCTGTCTTATTCACTGCATGAGAGAAACTACCTTGGGAAAAAACTTTATGGTGGAAAAGGCTAGCATCTATAGGATGTGTATCTTGTAATCTGGGAGAGACACAAATTGATTAACACAAGGTGTCACAACAGAAAAACAAGGATAGTTTTCTGGTCGAAGTATCCTGTTTTTATCACTGAAAAATAAATAGGATTCTATCTCTTTTATTCCTTTGTACAGTTACTAACTGTGTGCTCTTTGTTTGTGAATTCCTGATGCAAGGCACCTGGGGTCAGGTTGGCAAAGGTGCCAAATACTCCCACCTGAAATGAATAGGAACAGTGCTTTCAGCATATAAAGAGCCACGAGATACCAAACGTTAAAAAAAAAAGAAAGGAGTTCTGAAATGTTAGCTGCCTGAAGTGGAAAGGCCCAGTTGAAAGCTGCAGTGTCAGTGGTTTATCTTTCTCTTTTTGAGATGGGATGAATCTCCTCTCTCTCATGAGGATTTTGAAGTACTGAATTGATCTTTCTTTGTGAATGACTGGCATACCTAGGTAAGCACACCATGGGGAGGAAGGAAACAACACCTGGGTTCGTACAACTTCTGGGGTTTGAAGGTGCTACCTTATATAAGGCCTAAAACTGAAAAAATGGGATGTTTCATAACTGAATGAGTCCTTGTTCCATGGTTGGACTAATGGTATGGGTTCTTATTTTAGGAGTGTGCTACAGCATGATTTTATTAGGGGATGAATCAGTCTTTGGTTTTTACACAAGAATTGTTCTTAACTGTTACCTTTGGATTTTCTAATTCTCATATCTTCATTCTGCTACTCCTTGTATTCTCTTGCCTTGTAATCTCTTACCAGAGTCTTGTTGAATCCTCATGGAGTGTCTGAGTCCATGGGAGAAATCATGTGTGGTGATGGTCAGGATATTTTCAAAACAGTTGTTAGAGGGTTCCCCCTGCAATAAAATCAAAATTGGTCATGGCTGTTTCTCTGCTTGGGTACCAGGTACCCACAAAACTGGTGATTTTCATAAATTCATCAGTAAGTAGAGATAATTATTGGCAAATAGCCTAGAGCCATCCCAGTTGGTGGGGCTCTGATCTTACATGTTAGGTAGGGTCAAGGTTGGATAAATACATAACTGTGGATCCCCTGGGAGAATCTTGGGAGCTCCAGGCTGCACTGGTGGCTACTCAGTAGGTGGCATTATATGCCTAAAGATGGTGCCAAGACTGACCCCTTGCAGGTTATTTTCTAAAAAAAAAAAAATCTTTCACACATAATCCTTATCTTTGGCCCTCCTACTTTGGTACCTACTGCCAAGCACTCCCACCCCATTTCCTTTCTGCAGAAGACACAAACTGAACCATGAAGTTTCAGTGTTCCCACCAAGTCCTCAAAGGATTCTGTGTAACTTGCAGGTACCAGTCTTGATCCTGCACAGAAGAGCCTGAAATTATTGAAGGACAGGGACCACATTGCCTGCTTAGCTTACAGCTGAGGGCTCCACGTGCTGGTAGGGTTCAGAAAGAATTGGAGAGATGCAAAGAAAAGGCAGAAATCTGTAATGTATCTTGGGAAAGAGGCTTTGAATTTGAGGTTTAGTTGGAGACAACATGGACACTGAAGGTGTGTACTCATTGCTGCAGCATTTAAATGAAATGATGTTCTGTAACAGTAAGTCAAACCTTAGCAAAAAGGAAAAAACTATACCCAGATCCCATAGAGATTCACAGAGCTTTTTAACTCCACTTTCTGTGTGTATTCCCATTGACCTCCAAGGCACAGGTTTCATTGCAAGTGGATGGACAGACCCATTGTTTCTTAACTGACCTTTGGAAATAGGATTATTTCTTAAACCTCTGAAGTACTTTGGCAAACTTTGCCCTGGGTTGTTTCTGTGTGGACAATAAGCCACGTTGCATTTTAAGTTCCCTGCTCTACGCCTTTTTCTCCTTACACATGGCTTCTCCACTTTAGGACTTGACAGGGAGGGTTTGGACGTAAGCGATCACTTTTTATTTATGGATGTCCTTTTGCTTTGT
>NC_080597.1:3472019-3514519 GCF_027887145.1 Ammospiza caudacuta
CCGCACATGCACACACATACACACACACAAAGTGACAAAGTGGTTAATGTCTTTGCAGGTTGGTGTTGACATCGGGTATCTTATTGCCACAGTCCAAATAGAGTACTAATTACTGCGAATGATGTCACCGTAGGCAGAGGAATAATCCCATCATTTAATTAGTTGAATGATTTAAACAAAGATTTGCATAGATGCACTAATCAGTTGCCATGAATTACAGAGCAGCAGTTGCCAGCGAGGGGTAACAGATCATACAGTTGGAGGGAAAAAAAATCTCATCTCCTTGAACATAATTAATTTAATTGTCCTCATTAGCTGTACCATTTGTTTTGATTTTATTTCTCCCTTTCCCCACACATAACTTCTCCCTCCCTCTTTTCTTCTCCTTCTCCAAGTGCATTGGTGGAGAGAGGCACACGCACACTCACGCTGCTGTATTTCCAGAGTGGCTGTGGCAGAGGTAGTCTATAAACAGAGGCAAGCCAGGCTCTCCTGAGCCTATGGGTGCGTGCAGGAGAGGAGCAGGTTTCTGTTAAGTTTGGCTTTTCTCTGTGTGCAGATCAAATCAGCAGAAAGGGGCTCTGTTAGTCTGCTGCCTCTGGTTGTGCTTTTCGGGTTCTTGCTCAGGTTGGTCGTGGCTGAGTTTTGTTGCTACTTAGAGGGAGAGGGGGCAAAGAGGTTCAGGAATTGTTCATTGCACAGTATGCTTGTTACAGGAACCTTTATATATGTATATTTATATGTATTAAAAAAAAAAGAGAGGAGCTTACAGTGTGGGGGGGGGAGGTGGGGGAACCTGTCCTGAACATATACATTTCTGAGGTTGCTTTGATTTTTATTAGAGCTGCTGGATTATACGAGGGAGGGGTGTAGATGGCAGGGCACTTCAATGCTTTTAAATCTTTCTTGGGTCTTGAAAGACTTCTATAATATGAGTGTCATTCAAATTTAGGGTATATTGTAAGCTGACATCTTTCAAAGCTTTGTGGAAATCTAGCGTGGTGCTTCTAATAGCAGACAACAGATATTCACTTTGAAGTCTGAAAACTGTATTCACAAATTCTTAATCTGGTCTTTCTCCAACTGCAGATGGCTCTTAGAGGAAGATGCTTTGGATTTTTTTAACTTTATTTACAGTAGGCTAGGCTCAACATCTTTATTACAAAACACGAAGAAACAGTCATCTGTGAGCATGACTGGGTATCAAAGTGTGCTCTACCTCTTGTGTGTCTGTCTGTCTGTCTTGTGGTCGGGGTGCTCAGCACCTCTAACAACCCCCATATCTATTATTTTTCCTGCCCTCCAACACTAGGTAGAGGATAAGGATCTGCCTTCAGCTCCTGGGACGAGGATGCTGTAGGGGGGAATGGCTTGGCTTCCTTCAGCGTTCAGCTCCAAAAGTGCAGTCGGGGGGTGGCATGTGGCAGGTGGGACCCGGGGTTGGCACAGCCAGGGACCGTGCGGGGAGCAGGAAACTTTCACAGCGGAGTTTCCACTGAGCAGCTCAAACCTAGCACACGAGAGAGAGGCAGAGTTTTCACCTTCAGGGATTTTTCTCATTACTCATTAATAGAGAGATATGTATCTTGCTTTTTTTTTTTTTTTCCCCTCTTTTTTTGCGTGGGCAACTTCTGGTTTTGTTGGAGCCAAGTATTTTGGGAGGAGTGGTGGTGGGTGGGGGGTTTGGGGCCCCCCTGGCTGCCCGGGTGTGCTGCTGGAGCACTCTCTGGGAAGGTGATCCCGAGCCGCTTCGGCAGAGGTCACTTGTGTGTGTGCATGTGCGTGTGTGTCCCTGGTGTTTGTGTCTAGCATATGCATGTGGTTTTGCTGACTGCACTTGCAGGCTTGTAAATTTTCACCATGGGAAATTACCAACAAAGCCCAATCTGTCTCCTGGCTGCTTTGCACTTTCCGAGGGCGGCTGTACTTGAGCGAGCTGCAGAACGAGAGAGAAAGCGAGAGGGAGAGAGAGAGAGAGAGAAAGGGGGAGTTGGGAGGGGGGAGAGGAAGGGTGGGTGGGTGGGTGGAGGGGGAGAGAGGTAAATAGCCTTAAATCGGAAGGGAGCTGCTTCTCTGTGGTCTTCCACAAGAGCTGCCTGGGCTCTGCTGGCTCAGTAATAACTGAGTGACCTTTTCTTTTGCTGTATTATGTCTGGCTGGTAAGGGATTGCATTTTGCAGCTGATAAAGCCCTGACTTCATTCAACTCGGCTCCTCACACGTTGCTTTAGGTAAGTTGTCTTCAGCCAGGACGGAGACAGACAGCCTTGGACTGCAAGATACTAAAAGGAGGACACCTGTAGCTCGGATGCGGTCAACACAATTACTTGGCGGATCCTTGAGGACCTCATTATTTTAAACTTAAAGAATAGCGATCTCCCTCCCCATCTCTCCCACCCCCTCTTTATTTTTTTCCCCAAACAATGCTTCTTTTTGACCTTTTCCAAGGAGAAGAGCTACAAAGCAGCCACTGTGCTTATTGAACTGCCTCCCCTGTATCGCTTAATTGAGAAGGTAAGTGAGGCAACTGTGTACATAAGCTTTGGGTCATTTGTGTATGTGTGCCTGCATCACTCTCTCTCTCTCCTTCTCTCTCTCTCTCTCTCCCTCTCTGAGTCATAAGCCGGGGCTGCAATACACACACACACATATCTCTGCACTGCAACTTTCACTCGAGCTGCAGCTCTGCTGAGACTGTTTTGTTTAAATCATGTGAGGCTTCATTATTTTTATGATGAGACAAGAAATACATGCAAGCGGAGGATGCTGAGCGAAACCCCCTCCGACTGCACGTCTCGAGAAATAGCAGTCAAAGTTAACAATGAATTGCAGCCCCGCCACTACCCCCCTCCCCGTTATTATTGTTATTATTATTCTTGCTTCTTCCAGAGCTTCTCGAAACACGCTCTCAATTACCAAGGGAGTCGGTTAATTTCCCACTGCCCGGCTTTAATCCACAAGCCTCCCCGTACAGCAGTTTAATTTGCAGCTGGTTCGGTGCAGGGTTAACCCTTTGGGCAGAGCGGGGCGGGGAGCCCGGGGGGCGGCAGGGACGCGCTCGGGCTGCGGGCTCGGGGCTCCCGCGTCCTCCCTTCCTCTTCCAGAGGGAAGGGCAGCAGCGCTACTTCTGTCTGCCCGCATTCCTCTTTTCTCCTATTTTTTATTTTTTAAATTATTTTCCTTATTTTTTGGGTTTTTTTTTTTTTGTTTTTTTTTTTTCCCTCTTCTCCCCCCGCTTCTCCCTCCCCGGCGAGCGCGACACGGTATGCTAACGCCGCATGTGACAGTTTAATCAAACCCATTTGTTACAACAAAGCTAAGAGACCGCTGGGATTATAGGCTTACGGCAGAGTTAGGGCAGCATGTGGCTTTGTCGCTCGCCGCCGCCGCTCGGGGTGTGCCGTCCCCCCGTCCATCCCCGTCCTCATCCTCATCTTCATCCCCGGCCCCGCCGCCCCCCGCCCCCGCTGCGGCGCGCCGCGCTCCCGCTCACTTGACCCGAGCCGAGGAAGCGCTCGCTACTTTTGCCGGGATTTGGTGCTTCAATGAGAAGGAGCTCTCCAGGCGCCCGTAAATCAACTCATGCAGAAAAAGGAGAAAAGTTTTGGTAAGGCGGCGGCGGCCGGCGCTGTGCGCTCCGGGGGGAGGCGGGGGGGCTCCTCCTTCCTCTCCTTCCTCTTCCTCCATCCTCACCGCGCTGCCGGCGTGTGCTGCCAGCAGAGCCCAAACACCGCTTCCCCATAGGACAGCCCTGTAGGACCGCTCTTTAAAGCGATTCCTTTCGCCCGGTGCAACAAACATCGCGACGTGCCGGCCCCCACACCTCCCTCTCCCCGTGCTTGTGATGCTCGGGAAGGAATTGGCATAAAAGGCTTGAGCGTCTAACTCCGAAAAGGGATTCTTTGTTGTGGAGTATATGTTTCTTATTTATTTTATTTTTTTTTTTATTTTGCATGTGAGCTGCATCAAAATTGAACTCAGTCTTGCAAATCTCTTGTTGGCCTTTGCCAAGCACTAGCACTTTGCTGCCATGGTAACTGTAATTAAACTGATAAGAGTGGAAAAATGTCAGTATCTCTGAGCCTTGCAGCTGCATTGGAGAAAAAGGGAATCAAATTGGTTCCCAGCACCACTGCTCTAAAAAAGGAGGGGGGGTCTGGGGGAGAGACATGGGGGGGACACGCCAGGGGTAGGAACGTAGCTCAGCAGCTCCAGTCCCTGAGATCTGGGTACATCTATTTGCCGTGCTGTCCCTTAGGGGGCTACAGCCTGCAGGGATGCTCTGGGCCAGTGAACAGAGAGAAACAAGCTTTTAGGCCCAATCTAGCTTTCAAAAAAGAGAAGGGGAAAGAAGAAGAGAAATCTTTTGTTTGGTGTCTCTTGGCAATCGACTAGCCATGTTGGCCAAATTCTTTTAATCTGTATCACTGCTCCCAGCTGTGGGACTGCATTCCCATTTTTATTTTTTGCCTAGCCTCTTCTCTTTTCCTTTTTTTTTTTTATCCCCTCCTTCCCAACCCATATCTTTTATTTAGAAAGAAAAAAAAAATAAGAAAAAAACCCAGATTCCTCTGTAGAAGAAGGGGCAGGAGGTGAAGTCTAGTTATATACCATGGAAAATTAACTCAAAAGTATACAGGAGAGGCTATATTCAGCGTGCTGAAATCCTTACTTTTGTTTTTAAAAAAACCCCGAGTGTTATGGAGTTGCGGTTACTTTGTTGTGTTAACTACAGAAGCTGAGCCTGTGCGGATGAATGGCACAGAACAAGAGAGCATAATGGAGGCAATCAACCGTTAGGCTGCTTCACAATGCAATCCAGGCAATTAAAAGCTCACCAGAGTTTAAATGAAATGGTTCCACTTATTTCTGTGCACCACACTGCACAGGCTATTATTTATGTCTCTTTTTTTAATTATGATTTCCCTTAAACTGTCAAATAACTCAGAATAGCAGGGTCTCGGAGGCAATAAGAATTTTCCACAGAACAATTTACATGCCAATCTAAAACTAGTTACGACTCCTGATGCGCTACATATGAGTTCTGAAATGTTTCTTAGCTTCTGAAACCTCAACTTTTTTTTTCCTTCTGAGTCTGTGTGTGTTGCCCTGAATTACTGGAGCTCTGAATGCTTTTAGGATGAAGCTACAAAGTGGGAAAGCACTAGAAAAGTATTCTTTTTATCTTTTCCTGGACCCCTAACTCTCCTGTTCACTGCATGTTGTCTCTCAGTTTGCTTTTACAGACTGATGCACCCAATGCTTAATTTGCTCTGAACTGATTTTTCAGGTTTTTTTTTCCTAAATAGAGACAAGTTTGCCCTTTTGTGCTGTTTGTGCTACTGTTTTTGGTAGAACTCTGTGCATGCTTCTGAAAAAGGGGGGAAGAGTGGTCTTTAAAAGTTGTAAGAGATCCAGTGCATAACACAACTCGTCCTCCCAAGGACTGCCTGTACCACAAACAAGAACTGAGTTGAGTGTCTCATGCCATGCTCAGCACCATCAGGGACTAATCTCGCTTACAGATGCTTCTAAATCACTAACACAATATAGTTCATTACATCAAACCCTCATTCCCCTTGATTTTTGAGAAGGGAGATGATTTGAGTGAGATGGATTTTTGCTTCTCTGCCTTCCCCGGGAGCCTAATTTAGCTTTTTTCCAGCAACCATTCCTCTTTATCCTGAAATCATAGTCACAAATCAGTTGACAGTGTTTCATCACACCATAATAACAATAAACAGGGAGGGAGTCAGTCGCATTGAACTTATTTGGGGAGAATGAGAGAAATCTGAAAACCTGCAAGTCTGGTTTTCAAGTTCTCCCTTCAAAAATCCTAAAGGGTGATGAAGAAGTCTTATTCCTGCCTCAGCTCTGCAGTTTATGTGCAGTATCCTGGGGACTGGGGGTGGAGGAAGGGAGGGAGCAGAGGCAAGGATAGAGGAAGCCCTTGAAAGCATATTGGGGTGAAATAAAAAGGGTTTGTTTGACAGTGACAGACTAGGCACTGAAATTCCTCAGTTCTGAGAACAGATCTGCTCTGTGATGCAGAGCATGGGTAGAACTCTGCAGAACTGAAGGGAAAGCTGGGTTTGATTTTTCTTTCTTTTTTTTATTCGCAGCCTGGGTGTAGCACTTAGGGAATTGTATGATGTTTTGAAAGTGCTCCATAAGCTCTGCTTTCCTGGGGGAGGGGGAGAGGAAGGCAGCCAAGCAGCAGTGCTGTGCTCTGCCACCTGGTATTTCAGCAATGAGCTGTTTGGATGGGTTTGTGGGTGCTGTCAGCCTCTGAAAAGGCCCTTCCCATGTCCTAGGGAATAAATGAGTGCTTAAACTGCAGCCTGTGAAAAGCTGGCTGACAGTGAGCTGCAAGGTATTCTTATTGCCAAATTAAGGGAGAGCTAAAAATACACAAGCATGTATCTGAAAAGTGCAACTGCATCAGAGACCTTATGGGAATGTTAAAGGGGAGAGAGATGCTCTGTGGGGTGATCTGCATTATAGTGGCTCGTGGAAATACAGGGGGGGAAAAGCAATAAAATGTTCTGTTGTCAAAATGAAGGGATTTAAACAGGGCATGTGAAGAAAAGGACATTTTCAAATTTGGAGATATGTCAAACACTTCTTGACTTTGTTTAGAACCTTTCTACACTACCAAAAAAGCACTCCTTTCTTTTCTTAAATTGAAGCAGTAGTTTGGGGAAATTGAAATAATAAAATAGAACCAGCTTCATTGCATGTTAAGTGATATCAGATCGATCAGAGGAGGAAAGCATTCCTTCCCTCCAAAAGCTGCTGCAGATAGAATCCCTAATCTGAAGATGCTGCCAGTGGGGTGTCAGCACCTCCTTCTCTCCCTGCCTCAGGAAAACAGACGTGCAGGGTTGCAAATTCTCCTTCCGTGGGGTGTTTGCCCTTTGCAGTTGTCCCTACAAGAGGGTTTTGGGCTAACCAGTGTGAATGACAGGGCTCTGCCTACTTTCCTCATGTAGTGAGTGTCTCCAAAGCTGTGCAGGCTATGTGCAAGCTGCAGTTTTATTTGTAATACAATAACCTCATGTTTGCAGCATATACCTCGGGAATTATCAGGCTTGATTACTGCAATCTGCTCAGACATTCACTTGTTTGGCTGTGTTTCTGAGGCATCTTGTTCCCTTCAGACAGCTCAGGACAGTAGATCAGCCTGGATCAGGGACTGTCAGCCTCCACTCTCTAACCCGCTTCCTTATCAGGCGATGAAATTTTACATTAAGATTTTTTTCGTTAAAGCCTTTAACTGTGTTAGCTCCTAGTTTATTCTGGTTTCCCTCGAGCTAAAGATTAAAGTCCTAGAAGCCCTTCATGTTTCTAAACTTTATTTTATTTTTTTAAACTGAGTTACAAGAAGTTTGTACAAATTGTGGCTGATTTTATGCATTTGTCCTCTACATGGCCAGAGAGAGGATCTGGGGATAAGCCTGTTGTTGGCACCTGGTGGATATTTACACTCTACTATGATAAGCAACATTACAGATTAAGGCTTTTCAACCAAGTGATGTTATTTGAGTTCCAGCAGGATGGTATAGGTTCCTTACCAAAAATCTCTGATATTTTCACTGCTTTGAGTCACTTATTTGTAGCAATGTTACTTTGCTGTTTCATGGATGTACTCTGGGTTCAGGGGAGTCAGCTGTCAGTTGAAGATGCTGTAAAGGCTCAGCCTTTGTCTCATGGTGCTTTCTCAAGAGGAAATGTGTGTGCTCATTCCCAGATCTGCCCCAGACTGTGGAGCCCAGCGCAGGTCACTGGATCTCATCCTCCCCCTTGGGAATGAGATACAGATCTTGGGAATCTCTACGTGGTGAGGAGCTATGAGCATCAACTGGGGAGTGATGGGAGGGACAGCACTGACAATTTTTATACTGGTTGACGGAAAAATAGAGACCTTACACTGCTGTCATGAGATTTAGATGTTGTGCAGCAGCACTGCTGGGTGCTTTGGGGTGTCTGCTAGCAGAACTCCCTGCACACCCCTGAGCAGATAAATGCATCACCCCAAGGTGTGTGACAGGCTGCACAGCAAAGAGAGGAGTGAGGCGGCTGTTGCAATAGGAATTATTATTTCTAATTCAGCAATCAACTTTGCAGGTGGGACTCGGGAGCTCAGCTTGGGCAAGTCCCTTAACTGGCCATGCGGTCCCTGTGAATTCCCTGTGAATTCCATGTGTTCTACACACAGCTGTGTGGAGTTCCCTGGGATGCCTCAGCCCGTTGTCTTTGCAGCCCTAACATCCTTAACGGCATGCTCTGCCATTGCTTCAAGGGTTACACTGGTTTTCCTGTTTTTCTTACGAGGGATGACAAAAAAGCAAATACAAACCAAACAATACCCAACTTGTCTGTGTTCAACTCTCTGAGCCTGCCTGTCTGTGGTGGTGTGTTACAGCGCCAGCCAGGGTCTGCTGATAGAAGCTGACACTGCCAAGCTTTCTTAACTCCAGGTATTAAAGCCTTTATGGTGAGGGGCTCTTGAATTTGCTCCTCTTTGCTGTGAGACTCTATTTGACCTTTTTCGATCTCTGGATGGTAACAATAGGGTTCCAAACCCCTAACACTGGAGTAGGATTTGCTTGTTGACAGCAGCATTCCTTCCCCAGTCTTGACAAATTTTCGTTGCACTATTCAGACACCTTCTAGTGAGTAGCATCTTTTTTGGAAGTTACATCACTGCCTTTAAAACAGTGAGGTAACCCCTACTGAACAGCGTGTCGGGTCTTCTCTTCTCTCCTGTCCCTGTTTGATGTCCACCAAAATATCCACAGGGCAGTAATTTTGCTTATCCTAAGAGGTAACAGTGAGAGAATTAGTCAGAGTGCACTGGGGTGGCAGTTCATGCAGCTAAGCAGAGAGACCAGCCTGTGAGCACTTTGGGGCTGTGACCTCTCCCCATTTACTGTAAAGCTGAGGGCAATTGATTTTTGAATGGATCCCTGGAAGCTGGCTGTGTCGCTCTGAGTAACATCACTCAGCTGTGTTCCCCTTTTCGCTGGTTCTGTCCATTAAACAGTGTTTCAGGAGTTTGAATGGTTTTTTAAATGCTCTCAGCTATTACATCAGAAGGTGTATATGTACTTAATGGACACCACTGTACTGCTTGTCCCGAAGTAGCTGTTGGCTAAAACTGGGATTGGAAAGCGGGGCAGCATTTTTATTTTGTTTTTCCTGACAAACTAGAACCTCTCTGACCTTGTGCAGATTATTTTCAGTCAGATTTTTCAGGAGGTCCTTCCAGTGCAGGTTGTGACTGGCGTTGCTACTACTGCAGTCTTTGGAAATCTCATCACTTCATTATTATGTCTAAAAAGAACTAAAATATTAAAAAACAGCATCAAAATTTCTATGTCAAATCTCTCGGAAACTCTTGAGCCGTGTCTCTAAAAGCTCCAATCTTTTCTTCTTTAAAAGCTGAACTTCTTTTATATTTTATAAAGATAATGCAAATAAGTGCAAATATGTGGATTTAAGTATGTTTTCCATATAGACATCCTGTTTATTTAAATTTTGAGTTGACAAGTATTGGAGATGTGCTGTTTATTTAAATTTTGCATTGCTAAATATTGGATACTGTGGCTGAAATCGGGCGACTTTTCAACGGGACTGTTTTAACATTTCGTGTTATGTTTTTTTTAATCTTATTTCTTTTCAGCAAAGTGACCAGGTAAATGAGGTGTTAAAGAGAAGCTGTGGAACATAGAGCAGTGGAAGTTTCTGCTCTCAAATTTATCTTAGCCTTGTTTTCAGCTCGCTGTGGTCTGACTAGGTTATTTTATCCTACCTACACCATTGACTTTTAAATGAACTGGATGTGGGGTGGCGGCGGGGGGAGCAGCGAGGTGGAGGAAGAGAAGGGCAAGAGTTTATTTGCACTTGAGAGAATATCTATTTTCAGTCTTCTCTTGTCTTACTGTATTTCAGGTATACAAATGCTCTCAGTCCAGCCAGACACCAAGCCGAAAGGTTGTGCTGGCTGCAACCGTAAGATTAAAGACCGATATCTTCTAAAGGCCCTGGACAAATATTGGCATGAGGACTGCCTGAAATGTGCCTGCTGTGACTGTCGCCTGGGGGAGGTGGGCTCTACCTTGTACACCAAAGCCAACCTTATCCTTTGTCGCAGAGACTATCTGAGGTAGGTCACGGCCTTCTTCCGTTCGCTGGCAAGCTGGGAAAACCTGCTCGGCCCTTCCTACAGAGCTGCTCTCACACAGGCAGGGCTGCAAGGCTGACTATTGGAGGAGATGAGGAAGCAAATACTGAAATGTGGAGATTGAATTAAAATCTGAGTCAAAAAGCGCACACGGGTAGGTTGTGGAGGTGGCTGCCAGATTTATGGCGCTGATGCTGGTGTAGAGGAGAGTAATTCCCCCCTGCTCCCCACAGCACCGTGCTGCTGGAGAGGTGATGCTCTCCTGCTCCCACTCTTCCTCCTGGCAGCATGGTGGTGGCCATGTGTCACAGCCTGAAACCAGCCCTGTGGTTTTCACCAGCTTCAGGGCAGGGCTGGAGCCCTGCAGGTGGGGAACGCTTCACCCGTCTTCTCTTTTGTCCTCTTAGTTTGCCAAGGGATTTCGTTTGTGGCACCCAAGCTTTAGGAAGGCTGGCACTCAGCTGTTGGAAGCTGGGCCAGGATAGCCAACTGAATTCCCCATTTTTAATAGCCATAACTGAATTCCCCATTTTTAATAGCCGTAAACTCCAAGCCACACTGCTCCTGCTTTCAGCTGGCAGGCCAGGTGGGATGCTGGCTAACCTTGGCCACCTATTAGGGGTAGCAAATCAGCACCTGCTTTTCTCTCTTCTTGTTTGCTTGTGGACCTACATTCTCAAAAGTATTTGAGGAATAACTCGTAGCAAAGTATGGATGAGCAGCACCAGGGTAGTTTATCTACACATCGTGTGTCAATAGGGTTGCTTTGCAGGAATGGAGTTTAACTGGGAGGTTTAGTGTCCCTGGGCTCTCAATAGTCAATAGAGAGAAAAGACTCCTCTGGGGTGATTCCGAGCACCTATTCCCTACAGTAACACCTCTCCTCCATTCCCTCTGGAGGGGGTCTCATGAGACCAGCTGCTCCAGGCTAAGGTGAACTTCTGGGAATATTTCCCCTGCCCCTTCAGTGAAGCCTTTTCCTTTTAAAGAGACATCGAAGTCGTTAATACATTGGGGGAAAATTAAAATTCTTTTAGAATGTGTTAACTTCCAAGTTCTGCTTAACTACAGGCTCCAAATAGGAGGTTCCCACACACTGATCAGTTCCCAAGTTATACACCATGAGTAGGTAGGAAGAGGGATCAGGACTAAAGCACTGACAACTGTCAGTACTCTGGCTCTCCATGTAACCACTTCTAGAAAAAAAGGGTGGAACAAAAACCTTCAAAAATCCACTGTGCATTTGTTGAGCTGGGACCGAAAGGCAGATCAGGTTCTTCAGATGGGCTTAGACTTAATGGTAAAAGTATTCTGCTGCCTATTAAAGCTCTGAACTGAACCCAAGATAGAGGGCTGGGAACTCAGTGTAGAGGCTGCATCTTAAACCCGATGTGTTAAAGCTGCCAAAGCAGTAGGTAACAAAACCTCACTTTGAAAAGCTGGTGGAACAGAAGGGAATTGTTGTACACGAGCTTAGGTCACTTGTGGTCTTTAGGTGTGTGTAGAGAGGGTTTGAAAAAGGTTTTGGTACAGGGAAGTAACATCCTGATTTTTAAAATCAATTTTAATAATCTTTGTGCAAAAAATGCCTGCAGGAGTGACAGAACTGCCATGGCTGTTTCATCTGAGTTCCAAATTTACTGGAGACTTTGAGCTTACTGAATCTCCCTAGTGCTAGTGCAGCAGATCTAATATTTTGAAATCAAATGTTTAAAATCAAAACCAGAAATGATGTGGTAGCAAAGATATGAGCAAAGCATTTCCCCAGCACAGATGCATTCACACACACTCGTGCTCTCTGGTCTTGGAGGGTTTAACAGGAGTAAATATTTTGCTAACAGATTGTTACAACTCATACTAAGTGATTCAGAGAAAGGAGATTTTTTTGTTGTTGTTGTTTGTTTGTCATGATCACATTCAAACTGGTGTTTCATTTATTTCTTCATACATAACACCTTTTACTTTTGCATGTGAAACCAGCATACAGGAGAAATCCTATAACTGGTTTTAAGATGTTTCTGATTTTTGTCTCTGGATTTGTTGAATCTTAATGAAGCTATTTCGTTGTGATTTTTTCTTTTTGGTGATACTTGTGAGTGCATAGATTTAAACTTGGTATTTACACTAAACTTCAAACTGATGCACTTAAGGTAATTGCAGATAGTCATTTGCCTCATTGCATCTTATCTACTTAGTTATGCAGTGAACCTATAAAAGTGATCTTTTTAGTGCTAATGTACGGACTAGTTAAATTTTCTCTAGCTTTGTAGTCAAATAAGCTTTCATATTTAGCAACCCACTTGATATGAATTTAAGGAACAAATTGCATTGTACTAATGATCACATTAGACTTCGATTATGGTTTCAAACTATCTTCTTGGGGTTTTTTTGTCTTTTTAACCATAAAGGGAGCCTGCGCTGCGTATAAAACTGTTCTGGCTTCCTATTAATTTATGTGGTGCCCTCTAGAGGATATGTGGCTTGAACGATACTATAAAGAGTAAAATTGCTTATTAACTTGTCTCTCAGTGTTCATTATGCCTTTCAATAAGACAGGCATTCTACAGATGCTACAAGCAATCATGCAGCCAGTTTGGGTGCTTCAGCATTCATGTTTAAGTTCGTAAATGGTGTGATTGTGTCTTTGCCTGTTTGCAAAAATACTTCCAGTATCTTTCATTTAGAGATGCCTGCCAAAAAAGCTGCACCCTCCCTCAGCCCTGATGTACGCTCTCGTGCTGCAGCTGAGCCCTGAGGTCCCCACTTTGAGCTCCTTATAAATACTCTGCATCTTCAGAGCTCCAAAACTTGCTTTGCTTTAGCTGTCTCCTTTGGTAAAATTAGTTAATTATACTACATTAAACCCTTTTCCTCCGGATCGGGAGGGATTGAGGGAACGGAAGGAATGTCTAATGAAGGAAGGAGCTTGAAGGGTGCTGTGGGTGTGAGAGGCTCTGCCCTGGGATGCTATTCCTGCTCGGCACTCCAGCGGTTCCCCAGGTGCCGGGTGGCCGTGGCAGGAGCGAGCTCCTCTCTGTTAACGAGCATGGGAACTGACTTGGGCAAAGAGAGGGCTCGGCGTTAGCAATAACACACTCCCCGAAAATGATATGCAGAGGATAATTCCCCTGCAGGCTTCTGTCTTCTGCTTGTACACTCCTGGGTTAGGAAGTGAAGACTTAATTTGAGGAACTTAGGTTTACGCCAATATTTCAAGTCCATTTATACGAAGTGAAATATGCAAGAACTTTTTTTTTTCCTCCCCTTCTTTTCCTCCAGAGCTGTACGGTGACATCTTAATGCATCAGCCTATCCTGCTCTGTCCTCTCTTCTGACTGGCAGCGTGTCCATTTGCAAGCACAATATTCCCTTTGAAATCTGTCATTACTGCCATTAATGACCAGTCATTATGTTAACAGCCCTTGGGCTGTTAACATGTCAAACTGGTTGTTAACTGGAATGTTATTACTTATTTAAACCTCAGGTACGAGTTGTGTGAAATGTGCTTTGGTTGCACGTTCTGGGCTGCTTCTGCTCAAAACAATAGGGAAACAGCAGAGCGTTTGCCTTTGGGGTGCCAAGGGATTTGCTTTCTGTTCCATCTGCTCATTTGATTTCTGTGGGGTTCTCCTACCCCTGGGCAGCCTCCTAATTTCAGTGTGCAATCCTCTCTCTCAGCCTTGCCTGCAAATGGGCAGCCGTGGATGTTTCCAGATGCACGGTAACGCCCGCTGCATGCTTGAGATTAATACCTGGCCCCTGGAAGTGTGAAATAAAAGACCGACAATTACATGCAACTCAGTTGTATTAAATAATGAGCTTCCTCGGATGCAGCAGAAATATGAAAGTACAGCTGTGCTAAGCTAGTTGCAATGTAGGTCAATCACCCTTTTCACTTAGGTTTTTAACTACGCAAACCCCGCTGAGCGACCAATGACTACAAAGTGCTGTTTCATTCCTATTTAATTTTGGCAGCATTTTACTGAAGAGCAGGCATTCATGCAGCTAAATTATCTTTGCCGTTTCTGGTTTTAACTCCAGCTCCGTGACACTAAATGTTGGAGTGCATATCTCTTAGTAAACACAAAGAATATGGTTTCTGATATATATATTTATTTTTTTCCCAAATCCACCTCTTAACATGGAAATTGAATTAGAACTTTTATTACTTTTTGCATAATTTCCCTAGCCAGGCAAGCAAGATCATAAGAAAAGGATTAAGAAAACTAATATATTGGGGTGGAATTTTTTTGCCCTTAAACACATCTAGAACCTTATTGAGAATGGGGAGAAGGATGACAGAACGTCTATCCTCTCTCCCCACCCTTACCCCTCCACCTCAGTATTAATACTGTTTGTAAATATAGAGCAGACTTTAAAAGAACCACTGGAGAGCTGTAAAAATGAGTAGATCCCCATTCCTGAGGAAAGAAACAGAACACTTTGGGTTTTTCCTCTT
Source organism: Ammospiza caudacuta (assembly GCF_027887145.1). Taxonomy (NCBI): domain Eukaryota; kingdom Metazoa; phylum Chordata; class Aves; order Passeriformes; family Passerellidae; genus Ammospiza; species Ammospiza caudacuta. The sequence continues at coordinate 3,486,664 of NC_080597.1, forward strand.
CCCCACTTGCTGATTGAAAGACCTGAGAAAAGCCAAGTCTCTAAAACTGGATATTGGAGAAGATCTTATAAATAATGAGACTTAACCACAGAAAGTAGTGTTCAACCAGAAGCATTATAAAGATGCTGCCTCTGTAAAATATTTAGCTTCAGTGCAGTTTGAAAAGAGCAGAATTTAGGAAGCAGCTTTTTCGTGTACAACCGCTTGCACTCTAAAGGCAATTATTATTTTAAAAAATTATTGTGTAGGAGTGCTTAGGGAGACTTAAAATGTCTTGTGGCCTGACGCTGATTAGCAGATCCCATTCCTCGCTCCTGTCACGGGCAGTATTGCAAACACCCAAGATATCAGCTTGCTTAAATGCATGTATAAATACTTTTTGTGGATATTTTCATGGGAAGTGGGTTATAAATTTTTTTCAAAATGCCTCCTCAACGTGTTTCTTGCCCAGCTTGATTAAATAAGGGTAGACCTTCAAAGATTTAAGCACTCTGGGTTTTCCGGAATATTGAGGTGTTTATGGAAGTGAGGCTTTCGAGGTCCGCTTTCTACACTAAATCTTTTTAGAACAGAATCCTTATGTATACACTAATATCCTTGTTGCAATGCATTAAAGCATTAAAAGGACTAGTAGTTTGCATAAATATGCCCTAAAAATATTTTAAAATGCTTTTAAAAATGGTAGGTGTAGCGATTCACTTGTTCTAATTTTGCTGTGTGCGATGAATGTTCTTCTAAATTTACATAAATGGTATCATTTAGTGTGTCCTGGAAATAAAAAAAAAAAAAAGGCAAGAACACTCTCTGTTCCACTAATTGCCAGAGGTTTTGAAAACCTCCAAACACCTTAACAGTTGTTGAAAGGGATAAAGGGAGTGATGCAAACACGCACAGTTAATCCACCCAACTTGCAAAGAATAATGCTTTTGATTTAGTTACACCCTTGCTAGTTTAGCTTGTTCTTTCTTTAGCTCATATGTGATACCTTTTAATAAGAAACATTCAATTAAGCTGTTAAAATTGGTGTTTAAGTCATGTTGAAATGCTGTGAAATGTGTGTACTCAAGTTTGACGCTCTTCAGTAATTCCATGTGTTTCCCCATATCTGCTGGTATTTCTTCTCCAGAGCTGCCAAATTTTTAATAATTGTGTTATTTTTAGTGGCTTAAAATACACAGTTTAATTTTCAAGAATATGAATCTTCCCTCTTATAAGGCTTCTTGAAAACCAGACGCTCCTCGTGTGTTGTCAAAATACCTCATTAATCCCCTGGAAACGTTCAAAGAATTTCAGGAGACTTTTCAGATGAAAGTACCGTGCCTCTTAAAGCCTGTCCTACAGCTCTTCATTACACAGCACTACAGTGCTGTGTATTTTGATGGAAAATTATTTTACTACAAAGGTTTTGCCAATACAGAGCAGCTCAGTAAAGCTTAATAAAAGCAGTGATTTTGGGGAAGCTGGAGTAATTCTGCAGTGCCAGAGGACGGGATAATGTTCCTGGCAAAAGAACAACTCGCTCTGTAGTTCTGCTTAGTGTTTCCTGTAACTTCTTTTAAAAGAAATGTGAATCTCTTGTTTTCATCCTTGCTAATTTATTTTTTTTTCTCTCAGAAGTGATTTTGTGACCAGTACTTCTTATGAAATATCTTTAAAATAGTATCCGTAATAAAGTTATTGACATCGGGAATAAATATTATCAACTACATTCTGACACAGGATTTGATATCCAAGGTTTAACTGGCAAATTTCTGAATTTTTGACCAGAAGCTTGTGTGAAAAAAAGCATCTGTGCATAATGTAGTAGAATTATATTTAGTTCTAATAGCCTAACACAGATGCCTTTAAAAAGTTCTGATTTCTACTGTATAACTGTTTCTTAAAAAACTATGCATTTCTATTTCTTCAAATTTCTTTGAAATCTTAATTAATTTTTGGGGACATTTTACAGTAAAAATTGGAAAAAACCCCTCAAGTTTCTACCACATAATTTAAAGGTCAATTATTGAATTTTGTTACTTGCTATTTACCGTATTTTTCAAGACTTCCAGAAAAGATATAGCATTTCTTTCTGGATATGAATGTTTGAACAACATGCAAAAATCAAAATGGGTTAAATTGTAAAACACTTCTTTAGCCCTCCTGATTTTAGAAATTGCTTTCTTTTTTAAATTTTCACTGAAGTTAAATATATTCATGATAGATTTGGAAACCAAAATATGCAGCCTGCAACTTATGGTTTCCAAATGAAACTGGTATTAACTATTGCAGTCCTTCAGAATCTGTGTTTTGGGAATACCTTATTAATGGCATTATTTTTTGGATGGCTAATTTCCCAATAGATTCCTTAGTATGCTAATGGATGACCATTTAATAAATCCAGATAATATTTATACATTAGGGGGATTTTTGATCACGGCATTCTGGAATTTTTGAAGTTTCTCAGACTCAAATATCTGAAGCAACGAGTCTCAAAAAGCTTTGCATGTTCCACACTTCCTTCCCTGTAATATAATTCTGGTTCTATTCCTTTACATCTTCCTGAAATTGTTTTTTGCCTCTTCTGGATCAACTGGCCTTTCAACACCTGGGTCTCATTGCATCTCTTTGGGACATTTAAAATTGGCTCTGGAGATCGGTAGATCCTTCATTTAAAAGAGTCAAAAGGATGTCCAAGTTATCTCTAGAAACTTGCATCTTTCTTAGCTGTGTGTATGAATCTATCAAATATTTACACCTTTCAAATGATACAAAATCTCTGTATATCAGTTTGGTGTGATATATACACATAGAAATCACGGGGAAATTCTGCATCCCACATTCTACAGGTGATTGCTTGGTGATCCATGGTCTCATCTTCTTTAAACCAGTTAAAACGGAGTTTAAATGAATGATGATAGTTGAACATTTTGACTACCCCTGTGGCAATTGGTATGGTCAGTTGCAGAATTAATTTAGGCATGTGCTAAAATGCTGGGATGGAGTGCCAGTATAAGGAATCCACAATCCAGTCCCACTCCCCACTTGCCTAAAAGCAGCTGGAGAGTCTTTGGCACCTATTTTTCAAAGAGCACAATGATCCCAATTATTTAACTGCAAGATATTTTCCTTTGGGGTTGGAGTGAACCCTGTTGCTCTATTTCATAGCAAAACACAGTGCAGGGAAATTTTCATGAGCAGAAAATCACCAGTTTAGTAAGGAGCAGAGTGTCTCTGGAATGATGTTCCTTGGGACATTCCCCTGCAGATCTTGAGTGAAGCGGCCTTCTGTAATCATGGAATTTAAACTTTTCATCTTTTAATTTGCAAAAATGATAATACCTCATGTTGGCACATCGCAGGTGAAAGTGATAATTGCACAACATCCAAAGATAAAATATTTTTTGGGGGTGGGAGGTAAGAGCAGAGAATATTATGCATGTTATGGTATCTTTTTTAGAGTTTTTAAGTGGAGTAGTGAGAGTGAGAATGTCAAATTGTACATTTGAATATACTGCAATAAACATATTGGACTAATTAAGGAAAGACTATCCTACACCAGGTAGCAAATACACCCTTGCTCTTGTATTGTTGCTATCACACTTTTGTTTTTAGCAAAGCTCAAACTTAATGCACAGAAATAATCACATCTCTCTTTATATTTTTATATAAATGTTCAAAAGGCTTGAGAAAAATAACTGATTTTTTTGTTCATGACAAGTGTCCAAGCCATAAATATCAACCTACTCAGTCTCTCAGGTTTTAGCTTAGTGGGTAGTGTTTATTATGTTTGACCTTGCATTGGACATCAGTACTGATCCACCATGGGATAAAATAAATATTATTTTATTCTATTTTATAATGTTATTTCTTTGCAGATGCTTTCAAGAGAAATATGTGTCAAAGTTGATGCAAATAGTTTTAGTAATTCCCTGCTTATGTAAATATGTTAACTCTGAGAAACAATTTATTATTCTTTATCAAATTCTAACAATAGTTCAAGTAACAATCACTGAACTTGGTTTTGTCTTTTAAATACATTTTAAGGAAGGATTTCTCAGTAGGAATAGTTCAAATGAGTTACAGGCTATAGAATAGGAATGGAAATTGCAATCATTGTGAATTATTTCTTATCTTTTGTCACTGTGGTTGTTTCTACATAAATCTTGGGGATTTTTTTGAAGTCAGGACTGAGATCAGTTCAGAGCTACTACTCTTTCTCAAAATTTGTACTAAAAATCAAGATTTTAAGACTACAGAAAACTTTAAAAACTCATTTTCCCGTAAAGAGCACACTTCATTTCTCCCTTTCTAACTTGTGTTAAACAAATTTTACCCAGAATTCAGAATTTTCTAGGATCTGATGTTTAGATTTACAAAAAAAACCAAAACCTTTTTCCAGGAAGTGTTTATAAGCCTAATGTGTCTGTCTGCCTTATACAAAGTGTTAAGAAGGAGGAGGGCAGTTGCAATAACAAGCTGCTCTGCACCAGTTTTTGCTGGCTTCCTTGCTTAATCTGTAATCTAATACATTTAAGAATGCTCTATACCAAAATAACATTAAATCTAATCCTACAAACATGTCCTGCATGCTTGGTGTAGCCTGAATAATCCTATTGAAAGGTGTAGGCCCTATTAATTTAGAAACATGCCCCAGCAGAGCCAAATCTTTAAAAGTAGCTTGGCTTTGCCTGCAAACCCCTCTTGAATTGCTGCGTCCCTGTTCTTTGTGTGCTGCTGACAAGCCTCCCTGGTCCAGGCAGTGCTCAGACCCAGGGCTCCCATCCTGGCCAGGCACCTCATTGCAGTGTTGGGGTGTCAATCAAAGTTGTGACACCTGTGACAAACCTGTGACAGCCTTGCCCTGCTGGTCTCTGACAGGGAGGATGGTTATTTGTATGCTAATCCTGCACCCCGCTGCCCCAAATCAAACTGCTGGGGAATGATTTAATGGTCCAAGTCTAGGCTTGGCTCTGCGCCCCATGGGCTCTGCTCTCCACAGCTTTCCTGGGAAGCAGCAGCTGGAGGTGAGATAAAACTTTACCAAAAAGCCCTGAGGTTTTGTGTTGATGCTTGTGAACCTTGGGTTCTCGATTCACTTTCTCTTCATGCCCCAAAATTGCACTAATGAACATGTGCTGTGTACTTAGCAGCTTCAGGCTTCCAGAAGAATATGTTCATTTTTATTAAGATGCTGCATTCATACTTTTTTATGCTCCATGTAGTAATAAAAAAATATTAAAATCCAGCGTGACAGCGAATACTTACAACAGGGCCACTAAAAAGTAAATTAAAATGTATTCTTTCTGCTCAGAACCTCGCTTACTAAAACAATCTTAAAACCTGGAGGAAATGCTGCACACACTGCAGCAAATGTGCTGGTTTTAATGAGCCTGGCTGTGCTGTGAAGTTAGCCAAGAGCACTTCCCCCAGCACCTCCTCACCTAATTCAGTCATAATGCGGAGTGAATCGCTGGGAAGGGAGTCAGAGAGCAACACAAAGAGCACAAATCCAGAGCTGGGTGTCCTCTCTGCTCTTCTGAGGCCTTTCATGGTGACCCCTGTTGGGTCCCAATTACTCTCTGTCCCCACGTGCAGCACAGCCTGAGCCTTTTCCTCTAACAGCATCTTTCTTTATTCTCCCTGTTCCTCCCAGGTTCTCACCTGATAATTACAGGTAAAACATACAAGTGTGCTTTGTAAGAGCACCCCTGAAATATGTAGGGTGGTGGTGCAAGTCATTTAACAACTTGGCCACGGGATAGTCCCAAGCACAGACACTCCCTGCTGTGGTAAGCAGGTGCTCACTTCCATCCACCTCTTTTCCCTCCTGGTACAAATATACCTCCTCTGTTAGAAGGTTTACTCTGAGTGCAATCCAGTATTTATTTGCAAAACTTAGTGTAATTTGCCAGATTATCAGTCTTGGTAGGTATGTACTAAGTCTGAGCAATAACTCCAGAATTAACTATCCTGAGTAATCTTATTATTAATCACATAATTTTAGTATGGTGGCAGATAAACAGTTTTCTTCATGACCTGTTGAAAAAGTAATTTTTATCTATTTCATATATGTATAAATATATCTGTAAGGTTATTTTAGCAGAAAAACAACCACTTTTTAGTTCTGTCTGATTTAACCACCATAAACCCTTTGCTTCTCAGACACAGCTCTTTCTCCTCATGCCTCCGGTTTCAAGGTGTGCTTTTTGGAAAAGTTAGTTCTTTCCACCAACTGCCACGTGCCTCCTGTTTGGCTGATCTGTGCAATACTGTCAATATTATATAACAAGTATACTGTTGCTTTTAGCAGAGTATCAAAAAGCTGGTATAGGGGACAAGTATTTCTTACCCACTCCCTCTCTTCCTCCTTCCCTAAAGAAAAAGAAAAAAAAAATGGAATGAGAAGGAAACAGATTTAGAAAATTATTTCAAGCATGTTAAATTTCCCAGAAAAAAATCTTGCCTGAGTGGAAATATGTGATTTTTGTCACTGTAAGCCTGGAAACCACTATCCCTGCAAGGCACTCTAGAACTAACCCTCTCACCCCCAAATTCTGAAGAACTGTTTTATCCATGATTTTAAGCCCTGGTTCTTTGGCTCTTGAGCTCTTGTGAGACCAAACCTAGCCTGGACCTGGTGTGTTTGCTGAGAAAAGGCACTGAGGAGCTCCCTCCCATCACCCCTGTGCTGCAGGGGCTGCCTGCAGGGCTGGGTGCTGACACCCAGACATGGCATCTTCCTGACAGCAGGAATATAGCAGATACCAGCAGTGGTTTTGCTGTCTCCTTCTTGGTTTGCTTCAACAAAAAAAAAAAATATAAAATTTGTTAATTCATCCTCACTGCAGAGCTGCTTGCTGATGGGTGGGGGATACACGTGAATTTCTGTGTCTGCCCGTGCCTCAGGTGTCTGATGATTCCCCCCTCATCCCTTCCTTCTGCTGTGTACAAGGGAGAGGAGTGGGTACAGATTGAAGAAGCAAGAGAAGTGGAAGGGTTAACAGCTGCTTTCCCCAAAATTTCAGAATGCTGAAAACGACAGATGCGTCATGCCAGTGTAAGTGACCGTCCTTCCTCATCACTGGAATTTGGGAGGAAAAAAATATTAAATTGCAAATTTAAGAAAACTTGTCAAGAGAAGACAACATCAGTTGTCTTTAGATGGGACTCCTGCTTTCTGTTCCTAAAAGTAAATGCAGCCACCAAGACATCTGCATCTGGGCAGATCACTCTTGCATAGATCTGTGCTCCTGCTGTCAGTTTTCCATCCTCCCCCTGCTCAAAATGAACACCAGCAAACTGGGCAACTCCCCACTTCTCAGTGATTGGCAAAGAGTGACAGTTTGTGTGCTCCAAACTGAGTGGTTTTGCTGCAAGATTAATTCTGGAGATCTTCTGTCATTTTGGATGTGGAGGAAGGGATGAGGGGGGCTCTGTGTGTGTGTGTGAGCAGAGGCTGCCCGCTGAATGCAGGAGTTTGGGTAAGGAAGAAATCCCTGTTGAGAGTAATCCAACATTCCTCTGTGTTCTGCATTGCTGCTGCCACAGCTTCCCCCTCCCTCCAAAGGAAAAACAAAAAACCCACATAATTCAAAAACCACAAGAAAAAGTTCCTATCCCATTGTACTAGCACCACATGCGGCAAGTCAAAAGATGGGTAAATTATGGCAGCAGACATTTGGCTCTGCCAAATTTAAAAGGTCACCACCCAAGGGCAGGCACAGGAAAAAAGTTCCAGTAAAGGGGTAAGAAAGAATAAAAGCCTGAATTCAAAGCATGTTGCTGTATTTGTCCAACCATAAATGATGTCTAGTCACACACACATGATATTTTTATTGAATGTTTCTCCTCATGGCCCTAACTGCATTGAGCATGCTGTTGTTGCTTCCTTAATGCAATCTCCAAAGGTCAATCAAGTTATAGAGTCAGGCTGATAAGATTAGATATTACTTTAAAAAATGACCAAAAAACCTGTGTTTGGAGGGAGGCCTGAGTCCAATATAATTCTGTCTGGTTTGCTCCAGGTCACTGTGTCTTTTCCTGGAAACACTGTGTAAACTGAGCCTATCTACTTCAGCTCCAAGAGTGCTTTCTCATCTCTGGTGATAGCTGAGGTAGCTGCATGTTCCTGGGGAGAGATGAGGGAGTCTCTGGCACAGGACAAAAATAAAATGACACGTCCAAGTGCTTTTTTTTTTTTTTTTAATGCTCCAGGGAGATTTTACTATCTGAATTGTGTGCAGTGAGCAGGGATTTTTCATTTCATACATCATTCACGACTTGCTGCAGTGATTCCAAAAAGTCCCACAAGCCAAGTCGCTGCTTGCACCAAAGCGCGGAATTTCTGGTTTGTGACTTTTAACAACAGATCTTCAAGCTTTTTTAATCTTTACCCAAAATTTGTGGTGGGGAGGTACAAGGAAAGGAGCTATGTCTGAGGATGGTGAAGGATGCACAGTAATGACTACGGCAAAATCCAGGTTTCTTTTAGCTTCCCCTCCTTGCTTGTTCTCCCTCTGCCATAGCTTGATGCACAAGGGAGGAGAGCAGGTTCCCAGCTTTGTCTTTGGTCTGCACATGAAAATCTCATGGTAGCACTAGCCAAGCACTTGGTTTTACATTAGGTTATTGCACTGACACAGAGCTGTGAGCAGCATGTGAAGTTTGTCTTTTTTTACCCCCCCCCCCATGCATTTATTTAGGAGTAGTCAACACCTTTTCCAGCATTTGCAAAGTGTCTGGCATGAAATACTAAAGGTGAGGTGATTAAAATCCAGTTTTATGAGTATTTCTCATCTGCTTTAGAAGCTTTGTAGCAAATGCATGAATATTTAATTGCTGTAGTAAAAAGCAGGTGGGGGCAAGCCTCTTCCAGCAATGTCACCTATGAATGCTGAATTCAGGCTGGCCTTCTGTGTCTGTCAGTGGGGCTGGAGTGAATGAATACTCAAGGCTCTGGACAGATGGGTGAGCATCTTGTTACACAGCAATTACAGCACGTGTGCCCACCCTGGGCTTCCTGGCTTTTCCTGAGGTCTCAAGAAATCAAGCAACCTAATTACCTGGCAGTCCTTATAGATCAGCTGTGTTAAAGACACAGTTGTCACTGATGCCTCAATATTGCATTCTTTAGAAATGAAGGAGTGGAAATGGGTCAAATAAGTACTTCTCTTTTTTTTCTTTTTTTTTTTCCTTTTTTTTTTCTTTTTTGGTGCAGAGAGCAGGGCAGCTGAAACCGCTTCCCCTCCATGCTGTGAGAAATTGGAAGAGGTCAGGCTGCAGCTCTGACACATAATGGCTGGATGGGTAAAGCAGTGAAGGCTCTGGGCAGCAGCTCTCTGAGCAATGTTGGCTGATGTGGCAGCACATCAGATTTTCTCTAAGCCTCCCTGGTGCTTTTTTTTCTGATAGCCTCCTGTAGCCCAGTGCCATTCTGCTCCATGTCCTTTCCCTGCATCCCCAGCCTAGGTTATCCAGTTTTACAGCACCTTTCTGTCAGGCTGAGGGAAGTGCTGGTGGGAACCTCCTCGAACAGGTCCTGCTGGAGACACACTGTTAGGAAAGGACTAAATGTGTGTAAGAGCACAGCCAGTGCAGGTAGCTCTGCTTGGCATGCTCAGGGACCTGTGGGCACTCAGAGAAAGGCAGGAGCTGATGGCTCAGCAGGAAAACACCAGAGGACCTTGAGCTTGGACTGTGAGGGGACAAAAGCCCAGGGGTTCTTTAGGTAGGGGTTCCTCCTTGGAGGCATCAGCTCAAAATGCTTGTGTCACTGCACTGTGAATAAAGTGCTTTATGGTTCCAGGACTCTGGTAAGGGGAGCCTGGTCTGCCTTATGAGTGTGGAGTGTGTGGGGAACCGCACAGAAACCTGTCCCTGTCAGGTCACTGGGGCTGTCCCAAATGGGCTTTGGTTCCAGCTCAGCAGTGTGACTGCCAGAGTGGCTCCTGCATGGTCAGACAGGGATATTTTCTTAACAAAAAACCCAGGAATTTTGCACCCAGTGCCGACATTTCAACCTAAGAATCTTGGAGTTATTTTTGTACACTTACAGACCTGCACTGCCAAAGGAGCTCAGCATAGTGTTGCCAAGTCTCTCCAGAACATCTGCTGTGAACCGTCCTTTGGTTCTGCCAAAGCAGACTTTGTCAGAAGGGCCCTTGGATGGGAGTTTATGGTTGTGCTTCCCCATTCTTATGGCAATTCCCCCTCAGTTGGATGTAGGGCCTGCAGAGTCCATTTATCCCGTTCCAGCCCCTTCATCTGGCACTCAGCACCTACAGGAGGGCAGGAATCTGAAAACAGCCTTTGTTATGACAGAGATCTCCAGATCTCGTAGCAGATGTTGCTGGTGAGAAGCAATTTTGTTCCAGCCAAACCTTCTTCAGCTCGGCTCAGAAGATGCACAGAGAATCTCATAAGGCTACAGGCTTTGGCAAGGAAACTCAGCATTTACCAATGCCAGCTCCTCTCTATATTTCTTTTTTTTGAAGGCTATGTAGAGCAAATGATCTCTTCTCTGTCTCTGTGAAACAGCTGTAAATTTCTCTCCCTTTAACCCCCCCCCAGCCATTAAACAGCGCTGACAACAGCCAACAGTTATCAGATGCAAAATGAACTATGTGCCTGGGATAAAGAGTTGTGTATCTGCCTCTCCTTGATCGATCCACTGGACGTTTTGTATGCCAGCTCTTTAATTTAAAATATTCTGAGGAAGAAGAAATCCCTGGTAATTTCCATAACAGCCTTTTTAAGGAGTCTTGTCACCTTTTAAAAAGACATTTGCTTCTCCTTTTCCCCCTCTCCCTCCCCAGCTCCACAGGCTGTTTGTTTTAACCTTATTCTCTGTATAGAGACTGCTGCTTTGGTGTGTGCTGCAGACCTCTCTGCTTTGGGACCAGAAGATCTTACCAAGATTTTTTAGCTTACTTTCAATCGGTGCTGGTGATAATCCCTTTCTAATAATTCCCTGGCACTAAAAACCTTTCCTGATTTTGAGAGAGGAGGTTCTGCCACACATTTGAACCTGGGACTGCAGGATTTCTGCCCAAGGGTCTGTTCCCTTGGAGCTGAGAAAATGTCCTGTTCTGGTTGTTAAAATAGAGACAACAGAGCTTGGGAGTGATTTGCCTACAACAGAAAATGGTTTTGTGGTGGAGTGAATTTACCCAGACTCTCTAAAAAAATTAAATCAATCCTGCTTGTTTTCTTTTTCTGACCATGATGACTCTACCTCCAAAGGGAGAGGGGAAGTCATATTTCTTTTAAGGATCAATTAGCAAGTGAATAATGCGTTGGTTTTTCATCCGAGTAATTTTGTATACTTTGATTGATTTTGTTCTCCTGAATCATTCCCTGCACATGGCCCATTTGTGGTGCTGCAGGAAAGTCATGTTTGAGTTCAGCAAAGCCAACAAGGCCTCTCAGAGTGCTCCACAGCCGGTTTTTGGAACCAGAGAACTGTGCCAGTGTTGTGCCATTTATAAATCCACTCCCAGCCTGCCCGATGCTCAAAAAGAGGGGATGACCCTGCTTCACGTGAGGCCGTGTACAGCCACCTAAAGTGTGACAGAGATGTCACAGAAAAGATTCTCAGGGGTGGTCCCTTCTACCTAAAGGGCACCCCATGAGCACCGGGAAACTTGTTTTCCCAAGTAGCTGGGAGTATAAAAATCTGATTAACTATTGAACTGCAGCCCCCACGTAAATTCACTGTGAATTTCAGAACTCCTGCTACCGCAGTCCTTGCTCTGTATAATCACAGGGTTGGGTGCATTTCCCACAGAAAAATTGCCATTTTTCCTCTCCTCTTGCCAGGATGCTATTAAGCACAAAATGTCTTTATTTGATGAAATTCTTATCCCTACTTGTTTTGGGGAAAGGGGGCCTGTTTTAAGGAAAAAAAAAAAAAGAGGAAATTGATTACAATACTGTTAGTTAAGCAGCTCAGTGAAAGGCTTGTTATTTTGTTTTCACTATTAAAATATCCCCTAATCCACCTTGCTGGGTCTCTACTGCTCTTGTAATATTCAATCAAGCCCTTGTTTTGTGAGAAATGTGACAATGCATTGTTGGCACTTTACAAACCCACAGCCCTCGGCAATAGATAATGAGAGGCAGGGTTTTTTTCCCTGTGCAGGACACAATGAAATTTTAGACAGATGAATGCTAAGAGAACCCTATGTACCAAAGGCAATGTTTACTGCATGTAATACATATCATTGTTTGTCTCCTGTAGTGAAAAATACTTGTGTCACGCTGTTAAAATGTACTCCTGACAGAACAGAGCTTGCTATTATAGGGTCCATTGCTTAAAAAAATGATATACTGACAGAAATACAATTTAAGAAAATTTAACACCAAGGGTAGTCGACCATGTAGGCTACTATTAAGGGGCCAAAACTCAAGGCTGTGGTTTTATTAAAAAAAAAGGGATGGTTTATTTGCTAGTAGTAGGTAAAGTTAAAAAAAAAATAAAGGCACAGAAGGGAGAAAAGAAAAAAATCAACTTGCATTCACTTGGTCTCTGGTGTGTAAAAAATTAATAAAAGCAATAGTTCAATAAGATTTTATTGCAGAAATGTTTAAGTGAAACAGTTTAGGAATGCTTCAGATTTTTAAACAGTTCTGCTGCAGAGCATTGCGCATAACCAATTGTTGCTTTTGGATGCAGAGCGCACCCAACACTTTTCATAAAATGAGTAGTGAGTCCTGGTTAATTTGAATCAGTTTGTGCATTCCTCCATATTCATCTTTGGTTTTAGAAGCGCAGTGAGATTAGCAGTGTGAACAAATGCTGTGCTGTGGCTAAGCTTGCACAGTTAAATCATCAGATGTTGGCTTTAAATTAATAATTGTCAACTTTTTGGTAACTAATTCAGATGTAGAATTTATTTTCCCCTTCCCAGTTCTTCATTGCAAATTTCTAATTGCTAGTTCACGATGTGTATTCTGTGGAGGAACAACAAGTTTGGTTTTTATTTGCCTTCTGCAATTACTTAGCAAAATTACAACTTGGTGAAGAAGTTTTAACTTCTCAAACACTAACTGGACAACCCTTGTGCAGAAGATAAACAGAATTATTTCTGTATCTGATAGGTCCAGGAAAGTGTAAAATGTGAGTGTTTGAGCCCTCAGAGCTTGGAAGCTCCACAACAAGTTGCTCATTTGTTTTTTTCCACAGAATATCATTTTTGTGTTCATCAACCCAAAATCTTCCCCAGATGAAAGGAATTGAAAGGTTTAAGCAAAAGAGCAATAGAACATGTACATTAAGTAATTTTTTAAAAGTGAGCATTTATTAAGATGCTTCTTATTTTAAATGGAAGAACCTGTGGGAAATTCTCTGATATCAGCCAGGAGCAAACTGCATTTTTCATTAATTACGTTTGGTCATCAGGTATAAGAAAGTCACAAAAAATAAATGAACATAATGCAGGAAGGGTTTTTCCTCCATCAATGTCATAAAAGGTTTAAGTTTTTTGTTATTGTTCCTCACTTATTCCCTTTCCCCTTCGTAACAGCCTTGCTTCAGCTACTAAAAGAACATTTTACCATGCTGATGGTAAGATTAATGTATTCACCTCTGTACAAAAAAATCTAACAAACAAAAACCCCTAGAAATAATTCTCTAATAATATACTTACATTCCTGATTATTACCAATAATAGAACATTATTTGTATGAATTAATTGCTAACCCTCCTGCCATGAAAATATTGCAAGCTTGTGTGTGCCTTTTAAAGCACATCTAGAGGATGTCCTTTGAAGATTTCTGAATTTCTGAACTCTGAGCCTGGAGGTGGTTCTGCATATAAAATTGTATTAAGTGCTGTCATCACTGCTATTTTTGTGTATCAGGCTTAAATAGTTGTTAAGCCTTCAAGTTAATATATTATTGTTGAAGAAAAATATTTATTTTATGCAAGATTTCAAAAGAATTTGAAAGAGGTGGTGCCAGATTTAAGTTCTACTGCATGCTCTACGAAATATTTCTGCTGCAAACGATTTATTTATTACAAACATAGGTCTGAAATCCATTTTCTTTTGCTATTCATACTTTTTTCTCTTTGTTTGCTTTTCACATTTCTCAGAGATTAGGGCAATAAAAGCCAAGAAAGCCAATTTTGGTTTTGTAGTCAATTTTACTTGTAGGTTTGAATTCTGCAATGTGGGTGTTTCAGTCTGCATTAAAATTATTCAATATTTCAATATAATTTTTAACTTTAGGATTGTTTTTTTTTATTCTGTCTCACACACTGTGCAAAGAGAATTTTTGTATTTTTGAAAAAAAACTTTTATTTCAAACATATATACACGTGTTTTTTGCTGAATAATTCCTTTATGGAAACTTTCCTTTTTATAGTAGTGATTACTGTATAAGTGAAATAATAATTCAAGTATAAACACAATATACTAGATTTTTTTCCGATAAAACCTCAAAACAAGAGCAGTTAACCTTTCCAGCAGTCTCACATCTGGCCAGCTGTTGAACCACTCCACCATGGGGAAAGGTCATCAGTGAGTGTTGGGAAATGGCCCCAAAAAATACTGAGAGAGAAGGGAAAAAAGGTTATAAATGCATTCACTGTGGAATTGGACATGCATATGGAACCAGCAGCTGAGAGCAGGAGAACACACATTCTGGACATATTTCAATACCTTTAATTTCCAGAGATCAAGAAGCTGCTGGAGCACACAGTTTGGAAACCCCCACCGTGTAAAATAGCTGTACAAACCCCTTTGTAATTTCTGTATGTTTAAAGTGTCAGTGCACTGTGGACAGTGTTTACCACTCTGATCAGGATAATTCCTTACTTTTGATCACATTCTTATGCTTTCCCTAGTTTTGCTGATTTCAACCAGGTTTGTTTGGTACCCTGATTTCAAATTCTCAGCAATGATGCTGTTGCTGAGACCTGTGTGGGGCTCTCATCCTGCCTTTGTAGGCAGAGGAAGGGATGGTTGCGCCTGAAATAGTGCAAGAATTGCAGAAAGCTGCATGGCTAGTTCTGTCAGAAGATTTTGTCATGCCAGACAAGTCACTGAAGAGCTGAAGAGCCATGGTTATAATTGCAAGAGCAGAACTAGTAGAAGATGATAAATCTGTTGTGCATTCACCAAAAAAAAAAAAAAAATCCATCTCTTAGATGTGTTTTT
This sequence comes from Ammospiza caudacuta, assembly GCF_027887145.1. Classification (NCBI taxonomy): domain Eukaryota; kingdom Metazoa; phylum Chordata; class Aves; order Passeriformes; family Passerellidae; genus Ammospiza; species Ammospiza caudacuta. The sequence continues at coordinate 3,501,804 of NC_080597.1, forward strand.
ACATTTTCTGTTTGCTATAATGTGGATACACTCTTCTGTGCATGGCAGGGGTTTGGAGCTGGATGATCTTTAAAGTCCTTTCCCTCCCAAACTTCTGTGATCCTATGATTCTACACACATGTGTGTAAACAATAAAAAGAGAGAAAAAGAGGATAATGACTATTGCCCATTTGGTGCCAGCCCTGCAATTCTTCCTAACACAAGCGAACCCACTGAGCACAATAAGAGTACTTGCTTGTTTAAAAATTTATACAACTTTTTTTGCAGAAATGCTGAGGGCGTAGTGATGTGATACAGGAACACAGAGCTCCTTCCCTCGTTCAGCAGGGAGCCCTTACTGTGAATCTGTTTTATACACAGCTGGTCCCTGTGTGGAGGTGCTGCTGCTGAGGGTGCTGTGTTCTGTGGTTTTCCCATCAGTTTTGTGGCTGTGGCTCACCAGGAAATGCCTCCTTTAGGGCAGGAGCCCTGCACGAGGCTCGTGGTCACAAAAGGAAGGGCCCACAGAATATTCAATTTGTGTCTGTTTGGCACTGCCAGTGAGGGATTGAAAGGTGCCACCATCTGTTCTGGAAGCTGGCTTTCCTCCTCTTCCTGAGTCTGCCTGAAAGAATTAGTTCAGGGGTTTATGCTGGGCACAAGGAGGGAGTTTTGCCTCACTTTCTCACTGGAACTGATGCTGGGGAGCATGGGAATAAATCAGCCTAGGAATAAAAACTATTTGGGATTTTTCCTGCTTTTCAGCTGTTAGATCAGCTTCTATTAAAGCAATTAGTTCAACAATCATAGATTTGATCTGTGATTCTCCTTCCTCCTTTTCTTTTTTCACAGTAGATGATGAATTTGACAGAAAAATCAGAAATGTTGTGGTTCTTTTTCTGCACACAATTAATTGATTAAATGTGGGATCACAAAGTTTTCAAGTGAATTCTTTTGAATGTAGAATTTTGTCATATTCTTTTTTTCCTAATTGAGATGATCTGATAATAGTGCCTATAGTTTTCCATGTATGGGCTGAGTTATTGGTAGAAAAACACCATCATTCCAAGGATAGTGTGCAATATTTAATTTCAGCTAATATCTGTGCCAGGAAGCAATTTAGTGTGCCTGTTTGCAAATATTCAGTGATTATAACCAGCCATTTACAAACACAGGTGCAAATGTGAATTTCTGTCCTGTACTTCCTGAAGTATTCACTGATTCTGGAATTTCAGGTCTGCTCGGAGATGCTGTGACTATGTTAAAAATCCAAAATAGTATTTGATGGCAAACAAAACCCTTTTTGTTGGAAAAGAGTATGGAATTAAATAAGCTGAAAAGAAGCATTTGTTTTGGAAATAAATAGAAAATATGGAAGACTGTGGAATTATAGAGCAATGATCCAGGGGAAGTAGCTGTAACTGCAATTTGCTGTACATTATTCTCCAGACTATGTGTTTTTTTTTCTTTCTACATTTTATAATCTATGAATTGAGATATCTTGGATAATTAAAATACCCTTTAATTAGTTTTAAGAGTAGGGGAATTTAATAGGCCTGTGGGAACACTCTAAATAAAAATAAAAATGCTAAGCAAAGCCTAGTTAACAAGCAGGCTTTTTCATTAGGATAAAACACTTCTGCCTGGTATCAGACATTTGTTCCGTTTGCACATAAGTTTGGGATTTTTTTCCCAGACAGACTCTTACAGTGTGGTAACACATGGTCCAATCCAGGAAATTGGTGTGGATATGATTCATCCCTCTGAAGTCTGCAATCTTTTCTTTATGGAACTAAGGAATATTCAAAACTATGAAAACTTGCCCTTCTAGAAATATTGACATTCAATATTGGCAAAATACTCCTAATAGGAATATATTGTATCAGTACAATAAAACCATCTAGAATGAGTGGAAAACCCATATTTGTACAAGCACAGTTTGTAAAGTATTATCCTTTTTTTTTAGAGTAGCAGGGTTTTGGTCAGCTCAGTAAGAAATAGGGTTTGCTAGCAGGTACATGAGGAGCACATGGCAGAATTTGTGGCCATTATCTGTATAAATAATCCACCAGTAATTTCAGCTCAATTTAATAGTTGCAAAGGAATAGTGGGGAAATCCCTTAATAGAACTTTTGGGAAGAGTTAGAGGGAAAATCTGCCTTTTGCTTGTATGGGGCAGCAGGTGACAGAACCCCTGCTGAGCAGTGGCTGCATGAAGCTGAGCTTTGTGAGGGATAGGCTGGGTCTAGCAGGGCAGACCAGGCTTATGTGGGCCACTGCCACAGTGCAGCTTTGCAAGGCTCACCCTCTGCTTCCTATCTGATGTGTAACTGATTGTTCTGAAATGTCTCTCTGCGCTCTGATTAATACTTCTCCAGCTTCAATTAAAATGTAGCATGAAGGGCTTTGGCCTTATTATTTCCCCCTTTACGTGCATGTCTGTAAAGAGGATAATTTTCTTTTTTTTTTAAATTAAAATCATCTCAAGTTGCCCTCTCATGCTAAAATGAACCACATCAAAATGAAGAGCTCGAGGCTAGATTTCCAAAGAGTTTGGACATGAGAAACCTCTGAGAATTTTGTCTGCCTCTTTCTCAAAATCCCCAGTTCCACCCCCAAATCTCCTAATGGCAATTTATAGGACAATTTTTTAATCAAGAAATTAGGAATAACTGTGCTGTGCAGGGCTGAGGACTGCTGCAGCTTGAGCCTTGTCTAGTTGGTTGTGTGAGGTACAAGTACAGTGGGTCTAACAGAGTAGCCAATTACAACAGTAAAGTTTGGACAGGAATATCCCTTATAACCATTCTCACTACATTAATAAATAAGATTTTGGCAGGCACCTTTCTAAAGGAGCCTGTCCTAATCTCCTCCCTTACAGCTCTTACAACCAGTAGCTGGTTATAGAAAGGGAAAAATTCCTCCATTGCTTCATCTATCATCATCCATCATCCTTAATATAGACTTTAAACTCACCTCTTAAGCTACCAAGAATCACAGTTCCAACTCCCCTAAAAAACTTCCCACCTAACTTCACAGGTGATAGGAAAGGCAGAGTAGACCAGGTACCAATGGAACATGTCCTAAATTTGCTATGGTAACCATGCCAAATAGCTCTTTAAATCCTCAGAAATGTTGGTAACTCAGACTGGAAATATTGGAAGCCCCTCACTACAATTTAGGAAAAGTTTTATTCCTGAAATGTAACCGGAGCTAGAAGGAAAATGCATCTTCCCAGTGGAAGAAGAGGCTTGAAATCTGGGTAGAATAGAGAATTGGGTCAGGGTCTGCGCAAAAGTATAATGTGCTAAGTGAGAGTCAGTAAATATGCACAGGGATGGACCTGGCAAAAGCAAAAAAAAAAAAAAAAAAAAGCCTGAATAGTAGAGAAAGGTAACAATAAAAGAAATGGCAATAAAAAGGAGGGGAGATGAGTAGAATGAGGTAGAAACAGACAAAGGACTGAACAGTTGTAGGGAGAAATAAATAAAAGATCTGCAATCCAAGTTAGCATTTTATCTAATGGCTTGTATTTTGCTGGCAGAAACAAGCTGGAAAGGACTGAGTCAGGCGCCTCTGTGATTTTCACTACTTCCTATTTATCTAGTGAGCATATTTTGGAACTTGAGGTTTACAGTACTGGAGCAGAAATACTGAAAATTTTATCCTGTGTTTAACTGTGCTTCAGTCAGGTCACCAGCAATGGCTTGGAGCAGTAGTAGCTCCTTTTTGCTTGGACAGCATCTAAAATCTTCTCTACACTGACACAAAGGCCTCCAAAAAGTGCAGGAAAATAGAGAACACTCCTTCAGTGCTGCCAGACTTCTCTCCCTTTAAGGTTGTGGGTGGGTGCCATGCATGTGAATGTGTCTGTGGAATGTTTTTCAGATGTTTATGGAGCAACAGCAGCTGATACAGGTGCCAGGACAGATCTAACTGGGCTTTGCTGCACCTGTGGCAGGGACTGTTTCTCCAGGGAGGGGGAGATATGGTCACAAAGTCAGGGTGACCTCAGGTTTGAAGGAAGAGCAGGAAAATCTCCAGAGCCATCCATGCCTCTCCTCCTCAGGGCGCCTTCTCCCACATTGCTCACTTGCATATGTTTGAGCAGCACTTTTATTTTTACAAACAGCCTTCCCCTACTGCTTCCATGACAGAGGTATCTTCTTCTAGAAAAACATGTGAAGATGCAAAGCCATGGACTCAGTGCAACAGGGAGGGCCAAGGGGCTGGGAGCACATTAAATATAGTGAGCAATTCAAACTGCCTCTTCCCTGTTCCTCAGACTGTCTCAGTACTGCCCCTCCTTCACCTCAGCAGCCCTAGACCAAGGCAGCTTTGTGATATCACAGAGAGTCCAGAGCAGGGTGCATTTACCTGCTCCAGCACCTGAGTGGAAGGGGATTGCTTCACTGACACTCTCTGCTCTCCTTTCTCCCTGTCTGCGCTCACAGCAATCCCTGTCACTCGCTGCTGCAACAGGCAGGCAAGGGAGAAGCTGCAATATCAGCTCATCTGCAGGGGCTCAGAGTCGTGGCAGCAGTAGAAACTAAACAAAATGCCCCTTTCCCCTTCTCCAGAGTGATGCCCAGGCATTCTGGCTTTGCCAACCTGTTTTAATCTGGCAGCGGGAGCAGAGGAACCGGTTTCAGAGGGAGGGTGGGGAAACAGGGTGAGACAACTTCTGCTGAGTTGGTAGAGATTTCATCCCCATCTCTGCACTTATCTGTTGTCATGTCTGAGATGTAATTTGGTGACCCTCATTTCAAAATATGTCAAAGGCAGTGTGTGGTACAATACATACAGTATATGTGATCTACAGCTAGATGCTATTTCTCCTGTAATGATTTTTGCTGATGCTTTTGGGATTTTTCCTCCACTATTCTCTCTTCATATTCCTATCAAAAAAATCCATATTAAAGACACAGATTGGTATTTCTCACAGAAGGTTCCCTAAGTTTCAGGGAGGAAGGGACTTATGTAAAGTAGTAGACATGTTGGGTCTGATGTGGGTTTGCTTTGCCTGTTCGCTTTTTATTCCTGAAAAAAAACAAAAGCTAGCTCAGGTTTCCAAGAAATTTCAAAGTAAATATGGTAATACTCTCCATATAATGCCTCTCTCCAATATTTTTTCCTCTAAATCATATCTTGCTATGCCCTGACTTTCTGCAGTCCTTCTTTAGATCTGAATAAGTAGAGAAGTAAAGTCTGGATTTGATAGTCCTATAGAGCCTGCTTTCATATCATCATATAACAATGTATGCTGTTTAGGAAAGATTTACTCAAGCTTTTATAATATCCCCCTAAACATTTGCCTGTGAGTGTCTCCACTGAATTTCAGAGGCTGACAACTCCCATCCTGCTATATTTCCTCCTCAGCTTAAATTTTACCTCAGTGCAGCTCCGGAGGCCCCTGCTCTACATAAATAACAGATAAATTGACAAGACAACCTTGACCACATTGTGGCCGCATCTCCTGACAGTATGGAAAAATAAGAACTTCTCTCTTTTAAAGCAGATGCATGCTGAGGACCGTGGGGCAGGAACTGTTGAGTTTTAATCCTAGATGGGATTAAATCCCAGTCTGTCTCTGTCACCTTGATCAAACTGCTGATGAGGGGGATTTTCAGGAGTCTAGAAGACAGTTAGGCAACCCTCCATGATTGAAAAGCCCGAGAGTTCACCATTTTACAGCCCTTTGTGCTCTGAACCCCCCTGCTTCAGTCTCTCCAAGGAAGGCTTGTGCCTTTCCAGTCCTGCATGGAGTTAATGGCTGGAGCCCAAAGCGTCGCTAAAACTCCCCCTTTTTGGGTGTTTTTGAGCAAAGGCAGTACCCCTCCAAACACCCTAATTTCCAGAGCGTTTTGCATATGCCTGGAAGAAAGAATGAATTCCTCCAACTGCTCCCCTTGAGCTGAGGGAGCCCTCCTGATATTTTGGAGGTGGGCTGTGCGATGGGAGCCGCCAGCTCCTGCCTCTGGCAAGGCCCTGCCCGGGCACCTTTGGGAAGGAGCAGGAAAGCTGGGGAGCAGCAATTCCCCACGCAGGGCACGGGCCCCTGGCCTGTAACACATCCCTTCCCTAACAGGACTTGATGGGGCCCCATCAGGTGTGACAGGCCCTGCTGCTGCTGGCGTGGAGCGGCCTCCAGACGGCGATTTGGCCGCGTCAATCTGGTCATGCTTGATTTGGACACTTAACGCGCTAAAGCGGGGTCCCTCTCCCCCCCATCAGCTCCTCAATTAGCGAGCTGCCTCCTGGAACGGCCTTGTTCACAGTCCCCCTGGGCTGCTTCAGGGGTCATCAGGGTGAGACAACTCCAGCTCCAGCCAAGGAGAGGGGAGCCGAGAGATTTCCTAAAGACATATAACCCTTTTTCAAGTTGTTTGCTTTCATGGGATTGATTCATGGCACATTAAGAAGCTTAAGGCTTCGGTATCTTCTTTAAACTGCCCACCTTATCGCCTTGACAGCTGACAGTTTGCTGGCAGCCGGGGTGTAAGCAGAGATAACTAGTAGGTTAGTACACACACACACACACACACACACACACACATACATATATATATATATATAATATACAAATATTATATACACTGCCTGCTATTTTCTGCCTAAAAAGGGGACGTTGCGGGGAGCTTCTTGTTTGTAGTCTCTGTGGTTCTGGTGAAAGAGCAGCCTCTGTGAGCAGTCACTAATTTTAACAGCAGATCTGGAGAGGTGTACAGGGGGTGCTGATACCCAGCTGCAGTCAGCACAACATAATAAATAGGCAAATTTATGTCCTCGTCTCCCAAATTTCTTCCCTTTCTTTATTAGGGAGCAAACTATTGTTACATTAAATATTCAAACTACACAAAATCTCAAGGGCTTTCCTTTCCTACAAAGTGTTACCAGTATTCATGCATATGAAGAACAGTAAGCCATATACAAACGGCACCTTTTTTAATGAGCAATATATGTCAACATGACACCTTCTTATGAAATGCAGCTTTTTAGGTTCTGCCTTTGTGGATGTAATAATTGAGATGTTTCTAATATATGCAGTTACATTACCTGCTCATTGTTTGCGATTTTGTTCCTCTCCCAAGTTTGTACTGTTTATAATGCTTCAAGCATTTGCCTCAATTCATGCTCAGTTTTATTTAATTAGAAATATAATTTTCTGCTACATTAATTATAAATTTGAGTGAGACAGCGCAGAATTTCCTCAAGCATTCTTTTTAAAAGAGGAACAAAAATCACAGAGAGCAAGGAAGAAGCAATAAAACCAGATGCAGGTGTAAAATATCGATACCTTGAAATCTAAAATATTTAATAAATACATGAGGAAAAAAATCATTATTTGTAATTATTTAATTAATGTATCCTCTTATTGTAGTGCAATATTTATCAAAACAACTGGGTTAATGTCAGAAAAATGTCATGGTGATTTCTCTTGGAATCTGACATATTTCTAAAGCATACATGTAGAACCGGCCCTAAAGATGCTGAAATCTGAGTTTTGAAAATTATTTTTTTTTTAATGTTTATATTTTGCTTGAAATATTTTTCCCCAAAGCTGTAATGTTTTTTTGTGAATGTGTTGATGATATATAGATACCAGCAATGCATATGCATGCAGAATGCAATGTATATACTGTATGTGCTTCTTCAAAGTACCCTGATGCTTTGATTTGTAACTGTTTAAGGTTTTACTTAAAATTCTGAACACTGCACAGAGCGTAGCCATTTCAATGGAATACTTCAAATAGTAAGTCCTAAAGGCGACACAACAAAGGAAATACCTTGGATACTGCAGCTTTTATTTATAAAGGAAATGCTCACACAGTCCAATGAAGGAAAACTTTACCTGTTTCCATTTCTATAGGAAGAGCAGTTCCATTAAACCAGCGCTTTGTTGCAGGAATTTGCAAGCACATCATATGATTTGTATGAGCAGAATGACATATTTGCATGCCATCTAATGGATTGATATATGTCCTTTATTCCTCATTTCTAAGCACTTTCCTTATTGCAAACATTTAAAAAAAAAGAAAAAAAACCCATCCCGCTCACCATGCAGCACTCATCTCACAGTGTTTTTTTAAGAAAGGAGAAATCCCAAAGACAGGATGAGGAAATATTGTGTTGTCTAGTGGGGAAAACATGTTTCTTTCCCTTTTTATTCCCTCCTGTGAATATGTTTTTGCTGTTTTTATTTTGCACACACACTTACACACATACACATGCATGCACATCTAGTTTAGCTCCGTGGGCAATTTCCCTGAAAGCAAGTGTCTGCTAGTCTGAGTGCCATATATCTGAATGTCATTCCTGGGCAAATGCTTGTGTCAGTTAGTAGCTGCTATAAATACATTTATATTTTTCATAGTACCTATCATTCAGGACTCTAAAGGGACTTTTGCACACCAGGCTTCCAGTTCTTTCAATGCAAGGTAAAGATGGGAAAATTGAGGTGCAAAGTGGGGATATTTGTGCAAGGCTGCTTAGAAAGGTACTTCAGGGATCAGCAGAGACCTCTAAATTAAAAAAAAAAATTTAAAATGACTGTACCTTGGCATTCCTTTGGTAACTGCTGGGCACTCATCTCGACAGAACCAGGCTGGCACAAGGGGCCAGAGCTCTGCCAAGGGACAGTGAAACACCTGCTCAGGAAATGTGGACACTTTGGGGCTCACCATGCCCTGTGTCATCTTCTCTCTTTTCTCTATGTGCTCTTTCACAGCTCCTGCCATAGCTCTCATTCTCTGCCCGGGTCTCCAGGGTGATTCCCACAAGCAGTGAGGTTTCTGGGCTGGGGATCACCACTCAGAAAGTGCAATTCTCCTGGCACATTTGTTGTATTCCTGGATACATATCTCTTAGCAAAACAAGACACGGAACATGATGTGAACCTTGTGGCTGTACTTCCTACCTAAGCACGTCTTTGCCTACAGCATCATGGCATGAAAGAGCCTGCTAATGATTCTTAAATGTTCATTACTGCAGATCTTCTCCCAGAATATACTTCTCACCTTGAATGACCCATGTGCTGAATTTTAACTAAGGGAACCCATGATAGTAAGTCTGTCATGATGCTGGCTTTTCTTTTTTTTTTCCTCTCCAACTCTTAAAAGCTTTTTATTATAGGACTGCTTAAGGCATTCTTCAATTAGCATGTGCTGTATTGTGGCTGGAACAGCTGTTTACCATTTAATAAAGCATGGCATAATTTATTTTCAGAGTCTAGCAACCGTCTTTGCTATTACACCAGGAGAGGAACACAGTAACTGCATTGTTCACAGTGCTGATGAAAGAACTATAGACTTTATTATATGACCTCACAGAACTATTAACTTACCCCCCACTTATATTTCAATATGTATTTACCTGACAGTCCGTGCATTGATTTCTTACCCAGAGATTCTACACTCTCAGTCACCTCTAGGGCAGAATGAAAAATGTCTATGTTTTATGTCCCTCACATTAGGCAGCTAATTATATATTTGTACCTTAATTTCCTTCCCTTCCCCCATCTCCAGGGGCAAACTCCATATGCACCACTTAGACCTTTTCTCCTTAGTGAGTAGAGAAACAATGGAGGTGTTGGGAAATGACAGAGGCTTGGCCACTGCTCATCGAGGGCACTCTCTTCATTTGGGTTCTTTTCTTCCTAGATCTCTTTGTGGGTGGATGAGTTTGAAGTGTACTTTAGCAGCACCTCTGTGGGTTTCTGCTTCCCCTGCAGCAATGTGGGAGTTGGAAGTGACAAATTCACCCCATCCCTGCTGCAGGGGAAACTGGTTCCCTCCCAGGAGGGGCTGCAGGTCCCCTGCACTGTGGGACATCATCTGCATGGTGCCAGCACAAGGACTGGTGCCTTCTGCTTGGAGCAGCACCCACATGGCTTGTGAGAGCATGAGTGTGGTGAAAGTCACCCTCCCTGAGGGTCCCTCCATTCCATCCTGTCATCCTCCTGTCAATCCTGCCAGAGTTATCATGGATCCATCTTTGAGGTCAGTCGTCCAGGTGAGGAAAAAGGAGGGAAGGTGGCAAACAGAGCTCAGCAGCGCTTTGTCACAACTGAAATGTAGGGGGATAGAACATAAGTAAATAAAGGTAGTATAGAAAGTAATCTTACCCCCTAAAGAGCTGCAGCTGAGCCAATCATTAAGGATTAGGAGCAGGCCTGATGTTAACAGGCCACAGCTGTAGCCAAGAAGAAGAAGAAGAAGAGTGCTATAAAAGAGTGGATTGGGTAGTTGAGGGGAACAGGAGTCAGTTGGCTGCTGTGAGGACAAGGAAGAGTCAGTGCTTGGAGGAGCTGTCTATGAGAAACATCAAGGAGGTGCAAAGCTTAGCAATATGGAAGCCTTGCAATATAAGGACATTAGAACTTTTGCCCTATCATGACAGCACTGAAAGGCACAGGTCCAGCCCTGAATGCCATCCACACAGTGCAGGACACAGCACAAAGCTGTAAACAAGCTTCCAGCTCTGGGAGCAGTGTAAATACACCTGAGTGGCAAATGCATCCTTATCTGGGCCAGGAGCCTCCCAGCACAGTACTGCATGGCCACAGCACTTTATCTGAGCCAGTTAGCCCTACCCCAGGCTGGGAGCCAGCCTGGGATATTGCAGGCTTACTCTTATGTGAGTTGAAGTATTAAATTTGGCTTTAAGTTGCCTGAGCTTGACAATGAAAATACGTCAGCTGAGTATCTGCAAATTTTTACATTCAGCCTGTGCGTGTAGATGGATTTATATGCATGATTTAAAGTAAAGCATGTGTAGAAAGATGAAGTTTATATGGTTGCTTTGTAGAAATGGATGTAATATTGATGTTGACTTTACTGGTAGAAGTTTAAGAATGTCACGATGCATGAGTGGTAGTGCAAAGCAGAGCCCTGAGTGCATCAGGAGGTCATTTTTAACTTGAATTTATTTCCACAATATCAGGCATAGATCACTGTGCACCGTGCACAATCATCCCTGCTTTTCATTTGAGTCAATCAGAGTGGTTAAAGAAAATTTAAAATGAAACAAATTTGTGACTTGATTAAAAGCAGACAGTAAATTTGGCCAGAATACTCCTTAAAGTTTCATTTTAGCTTTAAACTGAAAGTTTGATGATCTGACTGCATGACTGAAGGGACAGGGTAGCAGACTGTGACATAAACGATGTAGCTATATTTGCTCCTAAGATGAAAAAGATTTTTTTAAAGTTGTGTGATTTAGGCTTTGGAGTTAACACTCCATTGACTGAACAACAAAATTCCCACCTCCCAGAGCTTTTTCAAACCAGAGCTTTAGAAAAGTCTTATTACATCAATAATGTCTGGTCATGCTTCAAATTTTTCCAGGCAAAATTAAGGCTGGTAATACTTCCTTGAAATGAAAGCTTAGATTGTTTCACAGGACACAAGTAATCTAATTAGAGAAGGATATGGAAGTAAATCTATATTTTGTTTTGAATGTCTGGTTTGGAGGTGTTTGAAAATGGAATTCATCCACATTAACTTTGCATAAAGAATTCTTTCATGCATTCTGCAGAGTAAAAGAAAAAAAAGGTTTGGTTTCATGGACATCAGCAGATAGCAGATGGAGAACAGACTTCAGCAAATAGTTTAGTGTAAGGAGATGGAATGAACTGGAAATGTACATTAAATTACAACCCACAGTGGTGACAGCAGTACATAGAGGCAAAAAGAGTAAAGGAAGGCAAAAAAACCACTCTGCATTTACTGCTGGACTTCATTTTGCATACAATGACTTTCTTCTACAACAGCTGTACAGACCAGAAGTGTTTGAGGAGTAGCAGCTTCACCTGGGAGAGATTTGCACCTCCTGCCTTCAGTGTGCAGGGCGAGCTGCTGACACACAAGTACTAAACATCACTTGTGACCTGATGGGGCCAGATGGGATTTACACGTGCAGGAAAGCCAAACACTGACACACAGCAGCGTGTGGCTGTGCTCTGAGGCTGCAGCCATGCCCTGCTGGCACATTTCTGTCTGCCTGAGATCCAGCCACCAAATTTTTAGCAGAGAAACATCACAGCTTGCCCTCAGCAAAGTCAATCAGAGTGGTTAAAGACAATTTACAATTAAAGAAATTTGTGACTTGATTAAAAGACGTGTTTCCAGGTGGCACAGGCTGGACATCTTCACAAACAGGATTGGGAGTATCAGAGTACTTCCAACACCACGTTAATCCTTCAGTGCCTGAGTTTGCTTTCAAAAGAAAATGAAGAGGGCTGAGGTGAAAGGGTTTCTCAGCTCTAGTTTGGCAAAACTAACCCTATTTTCACAGCATTGCCAAACAAGGCAAGCACTGAATCAGCCTTTGATCTTAGCAGACACTTAAGCATTCAGCAATTGTGTGCGAATGCCTTCCTTAACACGTTTAAACCAACTGGGCTGTTTTCTTTGACTTTTCTCACTCTTCACCTTTTTTGCAGTATCTGAATTTCGGGACAAGGTTTTAACCTAGTATGGATAGGCATCTAAACCATGTTATCTAACTCCTTCTATGTTATGACACTTGCAATTTTACACTTCCTGAAATAATTCATTGCCCAGACAGCCGAGCTCTTGTGGAAACTTGTCTACCTCACCATCTGCAGCTGGGAAGTGTTGGAAATCTAGCTTGGAGGCCAAGGGCTTTGATTTATTGAGCATCCTGTTCTGCAACTTAGTGGTGATTCCCTCTTTCAACAGCCCAGTTTTGTCAATAAAAGATTTTGAAATAAATGG